>NC_052486.1:591119-669114 GCF_009730915.1 Dioscorea cayenensis subsp. rotundata | reverse complement strand
ATACATATGTAATCACCTTTTGATTGTTAATGATTTATCCAATTTTATCAAATAAAAAACAAAACCATTCATCAAAGAAGTATCAATCAAATGACACAGATTATCAAAGAAGAAAGAAGATTATTTCTCTTCAATTTCACTGACAGGACAAAAGTTCAATCAAAAAAGAAAGAAGAATGAAACAATATCTCAGTAAAATGGAAAGGATACAAATCTCAAATCCAATTGCAATGACAAATGTGAAGGTAAAACCTCTCCAAAAGAATGATACATGAACACAAAGGAGAGACATTGACAAACATATGAATAATCTCTACATCAAACAGATAATTTACCAGGACATTTCATTTCCAAATCACAACATGAGCATAAAACCACCGGCAACAGCGAAAATGAAGTAATTCAGTAGATTGATGCAGATTGCAGAAGCAGAAGACTCATTGTTCACAGACTCTGAAGATTTCGGTGATAAGCCGGAGAGACTTGGAGCTAAATCAGAGGCCGGAGAAATATCGGGTGCAGGTGCTGGTGCAAGCGCAACCAATGGTGTTGTACTGAAAATTGATTGAGGCAGAAGAACTTGATCGAGTTCGTAAACCGCAACCGGGAATGTAGAGTACACACTGCTGCTAATTTTGGGGTTTGTCCAATCTGAATGCACTTTGATCAGGCCAGCAACATCAGTGAGATTGAGTGGATATGAACCACCAGCAAAAGTATTGATAGGAGTGGCAGTTAAGGTTTTGAAGTCTGAAAGTGAGTAGTATTTAGGGAATGCATGGAAGAGGAGAAGAGATTTGAGCTGGTCTGAAGTGAGATTTGATAATGTGGATTGATTGAGAGAAGAGAAAGCCGAATCTTTGGGTACGAAAAGTGTTAATCCTTGTTTAGTGTCATTGGCTTGGTTTTGAAATGTTTGGATGACTTTGGTTTGAGTTATGTAGTTGAGGAAAGTGTTGAAAGGGCCGGCAACAGATAAAAGATTTGCGAGGTTGACGAAGGGTGGAGCCGGGGCAGGGGCCGGAGCCGAAGATGGAGATAAAGATGGTGCAGCAGCAATCTGAGCATTTGTAGGGGAAAGTGTTGAGAGAATTACAATGGTTATTGCTGCTGTAAAGATTATGTTCAGTGACATTGTTCTTGATTTCAGTCACTCTATGCCCCTGCAGTAAAAATGAACTAGTTATGAAATAGAGAGTAAAAGCAAGCTTGATGATTTGCAGGTGAACTAAATAGAATTATGAATGGAAACAAGATCACACATTCCAAGAGCTAATTCCATGAATATTAAAATAAGCAAGGACACTTGAAAAATACAAACAAGATCTCACATTCCACAGTAATTTAATGAGAACAAATGATCTGATCTTATAAATAAAGATTTGATGATTTCTTTTGATAACATGAATACAAAGGGAAAAATGGGAGCAAGAGCACATCAAAAGGATACAAACAAGATCACACATTATAGAATAATTTCATGAAAAAACTAAAACAAGAGGAAGTTTAACTGCATATATAAACACTGAACAAGAACACATAAAAAAAAAAAATTAAAAACATGCAAACAAGATCTGGCATTGTACACAAGCATCATGCATGAACATTAAAAGTAAAAAAAATGGAGATTAAGAAGGGAGAAGTGCAAACCTGAGAAGAATGAGCCAAAAGTTCAAGGGGAGGAATGGAGTGTGAGGTATGTTTGGTATATAAAGTGAGATGAATTAGAAATGATGTGAAGCTGTGGGTGGCAGCTGGTGAAGGTAGTAGGTGTCCACAGAACTAAAGATGTCCAAAGTGCTTGCATTTTTAATTTTAATTTTAATTAATTAATTAATTAATTGCTTTATTTATTTATTTCTTTTATTTATAAATTCATAATTGTGTAGTAGGAAAGGAAAGGAACACACAGCTGGAGTTGGAGAGTATTGAGGGCCTGCCATTGTCTGGTGAGATATCAGAATTGACACACCAACTAAGGCACACCTTTTACATCTAAATTTTTTTATTTATTTATTTTGGTAATAAAAAAAACAGAAGGGGTGCCTTTTTCCTTAATCTATCTATCAATGTGTTTATGTGTGTGCATATATCACAATTCCCACCTTTCACTCCACCCCAACCTTGAATTTATTGTGCTCTCATGTTCTCATGAGAAATTTTCTTTCTTTTCTTTTAGCTTTTACAGCTCAGCCATCATCAGAGTACTCTTTTTTTTTTATTATTATTATTTTTGGGTCCATTTTCTCATATTATATATCTATATATTTTATTTTTAAAGAAAATACAAGCTTGCATGCTTCATTGTAAATGAAGAAATGCTGTTACACAACTAAGAAACATGAGAAAAATAAAAAATATATGTAAATATCCATGTTTTTTGGGGTTAAATATGTAAAATTAAACTCTTTTCTGGTATGAGTGGTAATTGATCAGTATTTTTTTTTAACGAAATGTGACAAAGTCATATGTCATGAGTATATACAACAACATCACCATGATCTCACATGTGTGTTTTTGGCAGAATATAAATATTTTATATAAAAAACACTGATACTGATAGATAAAAAAATTATTAGCATACTATATTAATACATAGTAATTCAATTAGGTCTCCAATGTCTTTTATTTTTTTTATTTATCTAAAAACTATGTATTCAATTAGGTCTCCAATGTCCTTTTATTTTTTTATTTATTTAAATAACAAGTCCCAAATAGAAGTAATTCAATTAGGTCTCCAATGTCTTTCATTATCAGCACATAATCACATGCTAATTAAGGTATATATAGTGACACTTTCATGCTGTTGAAATTGATTAGCCAAGATAACAACACATTTATTTCAAATTATTTAGCCTAAAACCTAATAAGATTTTTTTTTTTTTTCCAATCCCTTTATAAGTACGAAACCCTAATTAATGCATAGATGTGCTCATGTTTGGTATCAATCAATTCAATTAAGATAAATACGATAAACTTCCTAGGAAAAATAACAATCATGACTAAAGTTTTCTCTGATTGAAGAATAATTAATAAACAACAATAAGGGAAAATAAACATAGTTTTTAGATAAATTTATTCACTGTATTACTAAATAATAAGGTATTTATTATGTATATTACATTAAAAAAATATTAAAAAAAATTGTCATGATTTTTTTCTCCTTATTTTACCATATCAATGAAATTTCAATTTTGCCCATCCAATAAATTATGAAAAACCAAAAAATGAAATGCAATATAGAAAAAAATATTTTTTTATAATAATTAAATTAAAAAACCCTGAAAATAAAGTTGAATGTGATTTCTATTATATCAAATTGAAAAAAAAAATAACGATTTACTGTTGATTTCTTTGTTTATTGACATCATATCTCTGTGTAAAGTATTTATTATAAGTTCAGTTTAGATCCACATCAACTAATTGAGAGAAAATATGTATGTAGAGGGTAACTCTATTCTATCTTATTGGACCAATTTTTTGGGGTTATGAGTTTTTACTATATACATAAATATTTATATTTTTATCCGGTGTATACATGCTTTATGATGTGATTTGTCTGTTTTATAAAAATAATAAATAAATGGCCATTTTTTTCATTACTAATGTTAGCTAGATAATTGAATTTCAAGAGCCGGATCATTAGTGAATCAAGGATAAATTACAAGGTCTAATCGGTAATTTAACTAATAAACAGCTTAAAATGTCCTAATTCATTTATAAACTGCATCAGCCGTTCGTTTCAAGAGGATCATCTTAGCGAGAATCTCAAAGCTCCGACCTCGTGGGCCCCCGTCCACTCCTCTTGTGCCACGTGGCACCCAAAAAGAGCGAAACTTTTTGAATTTCCGGTAAAACGTGGCAATTCCCGCGAATTTCTCTCCTCATTCACTCGTCTCTCTTCTACATCTCAAAGAGAGAGAGAGAGAGAGAGAGAGAGAGAGAGAGAGGATGGAGCTCGATGGGATCTCGATGGGGTTCATGGCGATGATCGGAGATGAGGATCATGACAGCAGGGTGCTGTCGATCTCGGTGTTCGTCGCTGTGCTCTGCCTCTGCATCGTCGCCGGTCACTTGCTCGAGGAGCACCGCTGGTTCAACGAATCCATCATTGCCATTCTCATTGTAAGTCCATCCCTTTCCCCCTTTCTCTTGATTTCTTAATTTTGGCCATGTATGAAAGGGAAATGATGTGAATTTAGGGTTTATGAGCTGCTTTGATTTGTTTGAGAAATGAAAAAAATGTCAATTTTTCGTTATGTGATTTTGTGTTTTTAATGAGAAGGGATGGATTACTGGAGCTGTTGTATTGTTGCTGAGCAAAGGGAAAAAGTCTCATATTCTTAGGTTCAATGAGGAAGTGTTTTTTATTTATATTCTTCCACCTATAATCTTCAATGCCGGGTATGTTAAAATTTCTTTCTTGGTTGAAGAAAATAGTGTGTATTGTTTCATCAATTCACAACCTTGTTCATTTATTTCTTCAGGTTTCAGGTAAAGAAGAAGGAGTTTTTCCGTAATTTTTTCACCATCATGCTTTTTGGAGTAATTGGTGTGTTTATTTCATTCGCCATTATATCAGCAGGTAATTTAATTTGAAATCTCACTGGATGATGAAAAGATCCTTGAACTGCATGATGAAAAGATCCAGAGGACTAATTAAATAGGCCATAAATATCCATTCTTAATCTAAAACTAGCATTGAAGCTCACATTTCCGTTGTAATTTGATGAAGTTAAATTCCAAGTATATCAGTGACAATTACTGACTGTGAACCAATGATGTGCTTATTGATTTTTTGTTAATGCAGGCACATGGTGGCTTTTTCCAAAGATTGGTTTTCATGGGCTTGGTATTGAGGATTATCTTGGTTTGTTTCTCCTTCCTCAATGTTATGTCTGTGTTTTGCAAACTTATACAAGGCATGACTCATCTAACATGCTTTTCATCTCTCGCCTAGTTAGCTCTAGGAACAATTTTCTCTTCGACAGACACAATCTGTACACTGCAGGTCCATTATATTTTCATCTCGCTTTTGATCCTTAAGATCAACAAATTTAAGTTGACAACAGCCAATTTTGAATTCCTTTTAAATATTCCGTAGGTCTTGCATCAGGATGAGACTCCTCTTCTATACAGTCTGGTGTTTGGGGAAGGAGTTGTAAATGATGCTACGTCTGTGGTTCTTTTTAATGCTATCCAAAAAATTGATGCTTCACACATGGACTCTCACAAAGCACTCTCTGTACTCAAAGATTTCCTCTACTTATTTTCAACTAGTACTATGCTTGGGGTTGCTGTAAGCTTTTGATACAATTCTATATATACACTTTGAATCTTCCTATCTGTGGTAACTCATGCACTCCTCACAATTTTCCACCTTGTCTTTTCTCAGGCTGGACTTTTGACTGCTTATGCACTTAGAGCCCTATATTTTGGTAGGTATGTGATGTAGGAAATACTGATAATTCTCTTCTTTCTTATTATGCATGCTGGGAGAATCTTTGCCAAATGTTTTTAATTCTGCAGGCACTCGACTGATCGTGAAATAGCTTTAATGGTCTTGATGGCATATCTCTCTTACATGTTGGCAGAGGTAAGGATTTCTTTACATGCACTCATTTTCTCCTGATTTGATCAAAGATGCTTCTAGATGTATTCTTAAGAATACTGATAGTATATGCATCACATTGCTGCTTTAGTTTCTTCCTCAACGAATGAAACACAAGTGGTATGTCAATCTGTGTTGAATTTATTTAACACTCCTTTGCCTTGCGCTTGTAACTACTGGTTTAAATAACTATTCCTGCAGATATTGCAGTTGAGTGGCATCCTCACTGTCTTCTTTTGTGGCATTGTAATGTCGCATTATGCATGGTACAATGTGACTGAAAAGTCAAGAATCACAACGAGGTATGTTCATGCTTCAAAAACATAAAATTCTTTAAACTATGAATATGATCCCCTATTCAAATCCCTGTGCAACTTTCTTCTTCAATTTCTGTCCAATGTCTTCCTGCTCTTGTGGAATGTTGGCTATGCGTCTATCATGATTTAATGGGAAGTTAGCTTATCGAAGTGCAACTTTATTTTGCTCTTCTAAATGTAATATCTGCTTCATAAATAAGCTATCTTGTAATATATAATTTCTTTCCTTCTACTTTTGCAGGCATACATTTGCTACATTATCATTCATCGCAGAAACATTCATCTTTCTATATGTGGGAATGGATGCTCTTGATATAGAGAAATGGAAAATGACAAAGACCAAGTAGGTCCTTTATTCTTATGCTGTTAGTTATTATGAAGTAGAGAATATCACAGTTGAAGTTTATCTCCCAGTAGGAATCGTTTGACTGAACAGACTCTTGTCTAGATGAACTTAAATTTTTTAGTGATATAGCACAGAACGCATATACTGAGTTGAGATCAACCCAGATACTATTACTTCTTAAACCATATGTTGGATATAGGCTGGCCCAAGCCCATCTTTTGTACACCCAAACCAAGTTCTTGTTTGTTGTATAGGAAAGGTTTAGTTCCACATAGGTAATGAGAATCACCATATATAGATTTCTTGTCTTGTTCACTCTTTGCTGGAAAAACTCCCAACCTGAAACTGATATTGACAAGTGTTAGTGCAGTGCGTAGAACATCTAATCCCAGGCCATATCTTTCTAATATTGTTTTAGTATTACATATAATCTTTTTGCTAATTTAATTGCATGCTATAATCACAGTTTATTTCCAACACCATATATTTATCTCTAAAATTGTACAAGCCCTGCAGAATTATAATTAATGTACTTGTTGATCTATCATGGAATTTACTCTGCAATTTCACTGCAGCACACAGACATCCTTTGGCATTTACAGTTCCGTGATGCTCCTAACATTGCTTGGACGAGCTGCATTCGTGTTCCCCCTGTCTGCTCTATCCAACTACATGAGCTCAGATGCTGGAAAGTCATTAATCACAATCAAACACCAGGTTATTTAAATCACAAATATCATTGGCCTCTGTGAGAATATTTGAATGAATGAATACATGTGGAAACTATATTTGTGTCACAGATTGTAATCTGGTGGGCAGGGCTGATGAGAGGAGCTGTTTCTATTGCCTTAGCATTCAAGCAGGTATTTTTTGTGTGGTTGTTCAGTCAGAAATAAGGATTATCATTATCACACTCTACATTCTCTTTTGTTCTTCAGTTCACATCCTCTGGTGTTGCATGGAATCCAGTTACTGCAACAATGATCACCAGCACTGTTGTTGTTGTCCTTTTCAGCACTTTGGTATTATTTGACAATATTTTGTATTTATTTTCTAGCTGTAATAGATTCCATAAGAACATTGATTAAAATTTATATGGTTGCAGGTGTTTGGAATCCTAACAAAGCCACTTATAGATCACCTTCTACCTCCTCATGCACAAGAACATCAAAACAACAAGCATGAGATGAACAACAGCCCCAGAGAAGAATTAAACCTTCCATTGCTATCAAGAGATGATAGCTGGCCAACAGGTATTCTCAAAGCCAAGCATAGCCTCACAATGCTTCTTGAAAGACCAGCTCATACCATCCATTACTACTGGAGAAAATTTGATGATGCTCATATGAGACCTGTTTTTGGTGGTCCTAATCCTTCCTCTTTGAACAATTAATCAATCAATTTTATCAATCTTCAGACTTTTTATCAATGAAATGTCATTCAATTTCATAACTAAAATCATATTTACAATCTTATTTATAAACACTACTGTCTGTACACAACGCAAAGAGACACACAAATTCTTGTTCCTTAGATGCAGGGAGGAGGCTGTACAGTTCCAGTAGAATTCCCCCAAACATTGGCACACCAGCTAGGCTCCGGTTTCTTCTTGCCGATGTACTCCAAGTTTATATTAGCCAGCTCCACATCACTGCATGGATAATCTTTACTGCAAGTCAGCTTAATCGCCACTTCGTTACGGTATGTTCCATGAATGTTCCTGAACTTCACACAGCTTATTTTCACCTTTGATGGTGTCTGCATTCATTGAAAAATAGTTGATCAGTTTCACATATATATATATATAAAGAAACATAGATTGATATATATATATATACCGTAGTATTGCAATTGCCTAGAGGACAATATTGTTGATCAATGATGATAGGATTGGAAATATTCGACACACTAATGTTTTCAAATAGAAAATGAGAAGCATAGGAAATGGAAGGAGATGATTGCCATGTTTTGATCCTCAATCCATTATCAGTTCCATTGAAAGTACAGTTACTGATTGTCAAATTAACAACATCTTCCTCATGAAACATATTCCCAAGGCTGCCTACACTGATACCATGTCCAGGGCCACAAGTGATGTTAGATACATTCACATTAGCAGCTCCTTCCAGGAATGCAATGCAGTCGTCTCCCGTCCCAATCGTTGAGTTTGCCAACACTACATCTGTCGACTCGGCTACATGAATCCCGTCAGTGTTTGGGCTGTCCGCCGGAGAATTTATCGTCAGGCCATCAACATTGAAGTTGTCACTTTGATAGATTAACAGGTGCAAGCTCTTGCTGTTTACTAATGATACTCCTCTCACTGTTCCATTGCTCACATATCTGAATCCCAATGACTGCATTCATTCATTCATTCACATTACATTACATTACATGCATACTTATATGAAAGAGTTAGAGAAAGATGAGTTAGGGTTAGGGTTAGAGTTACATAAGGGCGTTGGATGTAGGGATGATGCCAAGCTGAGTGTCCTTGGCCATCAAAGACGCCATCACCACATAGATGAATATTATTGAGGTGTCTGAATTCAAGCCAGGTTGCTGGACTATCGGTAGGATTATATACAGAGAGATTGGTGGGAGCTAGTAAGACTCCTTCCACTTCCACCATCATTGAACCATTGCATGGCCCTTGGAATTTCATTGGTCCTACAAAGTAGCACCCTTTTGGTATTCTTACTTTTGTTTCTCCTTCTGCTGCACATGCTTCTCTCCATGCTAAATCAAATGCCTGCATATATATATGACATAGTTCAAGTGTATATTTATTAATTAATGTTAAGGGTTGAATGATGAACTAAAATGATGAAGGGTATGTTGTTATCCACACAAGTGGAGGGAGAGCAGACCCCAAAAGACCGGCTTGATAGTGAAAGTATAAGACCGCTTATATGCACACAAAGATTTCATCTCATAGCTGATGTGGGACTAAAAAGGTTCTATTACATATGTACATGTTGTAGATTATAATTACCTCAGTGTCATTGTGCTGTCCGTTTGCCACTGCACCATAGTCTTTCACATTGAAAATGTTAATTGATTGATCTTGCCCATTAACAATACAAAAGATCAAGAAGAAGAAAAAAGAAGAGAGACTAATGAACTTGTAATTTAATGCCATCTGAATTTCTAATGTTTTTTTTTTCTTTCTACTCACTGTATAGTTTTTTGGTGATGTATTTATACTGAACTTAGAGATGTTGATGATGTTAGTTATATTCTGGTATGGCTTATCACAAATTAAAATTTTTTAAATTCATAGCCATATAGGGTTTTTAAAGAGAAACTAAATGTAATCTGTTTTTATCTCAAATGAAAGTATGTTAGCAAAATAATATATATAGATATATATATATATATATATATCTTAATGTAATCAGGAATTTATCTATTTATCTAAAACATATCTTGCAGATGATTTGCCAAAAATAATACTTTTTTATTTATAAAATATAAATAATATGGTAATAAATAAAGATTCTAATTAAAATAAAAATAATCGGATAGAATCATAAATAAATAAATAAACATGAATATCAATTGATAAATATAATTTACTACAACTAAACAAATACATCATTTGAAATATTTGTTGTTAGTAAAGGTAAAAGTGACCTTTTTTTAAAAAAAGAAGGCAAAAATAACTTGTTGACATTTGTTATATATATATGACTCGTAAATAATTTTATTTATTCATTTTTATTAACTAATGTTTGCAAAAAAAGTAACAATAACAAAACTAATTTATAACAAGAGAATTAAAAATTAAAAAAAATCTAAGCCACATAATAAAAATTTGGACAAACCAACTCATATATTTTTTTTTTCATTAGATCTCAATCATGCATTGGGGAAAAATCTAAATCCAAATCTCCTGTATAAAATTCAAGTATTATATAGATCTATATGGATATATGTTAATGTAATTAGGAATTTATCCATTTTATCTAAAACATATCTTCAAACGATTTGTCAATTTCATTCATAAAATATAAATATGGTAATAAATAAAGATTCTAATTTTTTTAAATAAAGATTCTAATTAAGATAAAAATAATCAGATAGAATAATAAGTAAATAAATAAACATGAATATCAATTGATAAATATAATTTACTACAACTAAACAAGTATATCATTTGCAATATTTGTTGTTGGCAAAGGTAAAAGTGATTTTTTTTAAAAGAAGGCAAAAATGACTTGTTGAGATTTGTTATATATATATATATACATATATGACTTCATAAATAATTTTATTTATTCATTTACATTAACTAATATTTGCAAAAAAGTAACTAATTTATAAAAGAGAATTAAAAAAAAAATCTTTAGCCACAGAATGAAAGTTCGGGCAAATTAACTCATATACATTTTTTTTTTATAAGATCTCAATTATGCATCAGGAGTAAATCTAAATTTAAATCTCTTGTATAAAATCTAAATATTTTACCGTCTTGATATAATGAGGGTGACGGAAAATCTATCATTTAATCTGATATTTTAAAAAAATTTATATTAGATATCAAGGTAAAAATAAATAAAAATAAATAAAAAAATAAAAAAATAAGAAAGAGGGCCAAAGCCAGCTAGCAACCTAATGAGGAATCCCAACATCACATGCAATGAAAGAGCCCAACACATGCATTATTCACACACAAGACTCAGAAAGAAAAGAGAGTAATAGCGTGGAATGCGCTCTCTCTTTCTTTTTATTTATTTATTTATTCATTTATTTATTTATTTATTTATTTATTTATATTTCTTTATCATTAAACTAAAAACAAGCAGTTCCATATGAGTGTAACCCACATTCACATGCACCATAAAAGTATATTATATGTATATATATAGGTTTTTGTTTGTTAATTTTAATTTGTTTTTTTATTTATATAAAATTTCTTTGGAATGAGAATATCTCTTTTTAAAAACTATTATAGACAACAAAATTTAATGATACATATAAGCAACAAAATTTTATATAAAAATTAGATAACATTTTAGTTTAAGTTTAAAACATTAAAATCTTTAATTTTAAAAAAATTGATAAATAATATCATTCCAAAAAATATCGTAGTTAGTATTTTATTTTATCCTCTACTTTAAAGATATAAAGGTTTAAGTCCATCCAGTGTTATGAATTAAGAAGAAAAACATAAATATAAATATAAATATAAATACGAGGAGAAGTAATCTACAGATATCCTTAAAAAAGTTATAAGATTACTATGATAATCCAAGATAGACACTAAATTTGGTGGTAATAGAATTATTATTTTTTTTGGTAATATTTATAAGTTGATAATGTGATATTACTATCCATATTACTATCGGTGTAATACCAAACGTGATAATATTTTCAGATTACCACGTAATACGTGGTAATCTTTTTACATTACCGCAAACCAAACGATCTCTAAATTTTAAATCTAAAGAGGTCCACACAATCCTATGATTTTGATCATCATAAACTGTATAGAAAACTCATTCTATAATGTTATATAAATATACAAACGTTAAAATAATGATTCAACTACAGTATTTATGTAAATAAACAAACGATTAAACGGTGTTAAACTTTTAAATCAAATATTTTTAGAGAATAATAATAAATAATGTAGAGACTTACTTAGATTATTATTATTATTTTTTTATATTTATTTATTTATTTAATCTGGATGTGTTTCCCAAAAATAGGAAATTTTAGTTGGGTAAGGTAAACCATGAAGGTTGGTGCATGTAGCTCTTATCATTTGAGAAAACAGAGAAAACACAGCTGGAATGTGGACCCCACACACACACACACACACACACACACACACACACACACTTCCTTCCATTTTCCTCTTCTCCAAAATCTAGAGCTGCCAACCACCTTCTGAAGCTTACAAATTATTATCTCATTCTCGAACTTTGGCTTGGCTTGGCTTGGCTTGGAAACAATGTGGCTGAGGAGGAGCTCATGGGGGCTCTCCCTGCTTGCTGTGTTCTTGCTTCTGTCTTTGTTTCACTGCCCACAGTGCCAGGCATTCTAAGGCCTCTTCTCCTTGGCTTACTTATACTGGTATTTTTTCTTCTTCTTCTTCTTTTTCTGGTTTTACTGCTGTGATTTTGGGAAGGTTGGGTTTTCATAAATTGGTTTTTGGATGTGATTTTGGTTGTTTCACTATTTCTGCAAGTTGATTTTGGGAAAGGTGGATTTTTTGTGCATGAGTTTGTGGATGGATGGCTCTGGGAATGATTTGATAAAAATGAGATCTTTTTATGTGTTTTGTTGAATTTGCATAGTTTTGTTCTTTTGTATATGAATCTGATCATTTTGGTATTTATTCTGATGGAAAAATGGGCAATATTTGGTATGTATTACAGTACTGTTGTTTATTTATTACTATTATTAGTAAAAAAATTTCGCACAATAAAAGATTTCTTCTTTGATTTATGATGTGTAATTATCTTTGGTTATTGGAGAAATGTACCGTCGCTGTTTATCCCTATTTGTTCATCTCTCTTCTCAGCTGTTAAAGGGGGAAAAAAAAACATGATTGTTAAATTTAAGTTCTTTTGAAGATAAATTAATGGTTTTAGTGTCTTGTTCTTACTGAGTTATAAGGCTAAATCTAGTTTGGTATGCTTCACTGCTTGCAACTTTATTAAGTTACACTTCAAAACAGGAATGTCTTGTTCTTAGTTGTTTATTTTGAGATGTTGGTTGAAAAAATATCTTGTTTAAGTAGTCCGTTTGAAAACTTGTTCTTTCTTTAATCTAAAAATTTATATATCTTCCTAGTCTGTGACAGCTTGTTTCATATTTAAATCAAATTGAGTTCCGAGCTCTTTTATCCAAGCAAAAACATGCATCTTTCCCCCAAAAGAAGAGTTGTTGTACTTCTTCCCTTACTTTTGATCGAGTTGCTTTTCAATTTCTAAAGTGAAAATATCATATGAGATTTCTCTTTATAAAGGAATATATTCTAAAAAAAAAAATTCAACTATTGAGATGATATCTAGAATGTCAGGATCACTTTATGGAACAATATTATTTTCTTTGAATTATGAACCAAAAAATCCTGGCCCAAAGCTAGTTCTACATTGTAGCATATACTTATAACTTGCTTCTTCGTAATGTAGTTAATTAATTTTCTTCCTGTCTTGCAGGTGATGTTCCTATAGTTGCAGCAAGGGGTGGTTTTTCTGGATTATTTCCGGACTCCAGTTCAAGTGCTTATGCTTTCGCTTATATTGCTGGTTCACCTGATACTGTTTCATGGTGTGATGTCCGTTTGACAAAGGATGGTGTTGGCATCTGCCTACCAGAAATCATTATGGACAATTGTACTTACATCACATACGCCTTCCCTGATGGAAAGAGTAGTTATGTCGTCAATGGTGTGCCCACAACAGGATGGTTTTCTGTGGATTACACCATGAAAGATTTATCACAAGTTTTCTGTAAGTTCAGTTGTTTTAAATTTATAGTTGGACTGTTGGATTCTGTTTTGTTGCATGGAAGCAAACAATATGAACTGTTGCATCTCATTCGAACTATTTCTAATTGTTGTAATAAGGTGCTCATTGTCCCTTTTAAGCATTTGTTGATTGATAGTTCAAGGTAAAATTAGCGCACTTTTGGTTGTCCATTTGAACTTTTTTTTTTTTGGTAAGATTAATGAGGGATGGATGGGTTTATGTGCTGATTCAACACTTTTACAATACATATTGCAAATTTTTGAAGAGTGGTGCATCTGTAATGTCTCTATCCTGAGACACAAGTACTTTTTACTTAAATTCAATTAGTCACTAGTGGGAAGTCTTTCCCGTCATCTTTTTCGTTTGGATCTTAAGCCGATGAAGGCTGTTCACTTTATTTTGGCATTCCTATTATATCTTTTTTCCTACATTATATAGATGTACTACTTGGTTTTGAAGATGTGTAAATCACTAACTGACAGTTCCTGACAAAATGGAACAGTAAAACAAGAGGTGCTGTCTCGAACTGATAAGTTTGATGGTAATTTTCACATCCTTTCTGTTGAAGATGTGGAGACACAAGTTAAGCCACCATCCTTTTGGTTGAACATTCAGGTACTAGCAGTGGAAACTATTTATTTCATGATTTCATCTACTTGTTTTGCTTGATATTAAAACTTAAAACCAACTACCATCCGTTGTCCGCTTTTTTTGCAGCATGATATGTTTTATAAGCAGCATAATTTGAGTATGACGAACTATCTGATCTCTCTTTCCAAACGTGTTATCATTGATTATGTCTCATCGCCAGAAGTGACTTTCTTGCGTGGTATAGCTCCGAGATTCAGAAAAAGCAAGACAGAACTTGTTTTCCGCTTTCTTGGGCAAGACATAATTGAGCCTTCCACAAACCAAACATATGGTTCACTATTAAAAAATCTTACATTTGTCAAGACCTTTGCATCAGGAATTCTTGTTCCTAAGGAATATATTTGGCCAGTGACATCAGATCTCTATCTACAACCTCACACCTCTCTTGTCTCAGATGCTCATAAAGCAGAACTGAAAGTTTTTGCTTCAGGATTTGCCAATGATGTTGTTTTAAGCTACAATTACAGCTATGATCCCCTTGCGGAGATTCTTTCATTTCGTTGACAATGGGGATTTCTCTGTTGATGGTGTGCTGACAGACTTCCCTGTCACTGCTTCGGAAGCAATAGGTGATGTTTAGCTTTTGTGCCTTATGTTCATGTTCTTAATTATCTGTTAAGTGTCTTACATTTCCACAAAAAAAGTTTTCTCTACAAGAAGCTTGCGCTCTGACTTTGATGAAACTTGAAATAACAATAGCTGTAGTTCCATAATACTTGCATTTTCCTTGTCCTTTCAATACAATTTGCTTGTCTACTTCGATGTCATGCTTGCTTTTGTTGCTTCCATTTAATTATAGTGCTTCCTTTTTTAGTTTTGATATGTGTAAAATATGGATTCTGTGGTAACATACACCTTTACAAGGCATATTTACTTCTATTATATCCTTCTCAACATCTTTTTGCATCATTCATAATGATGATCCTTAATCCACTAAGAATTCACATGCCATTAACAATTTAATCTACTTTTACTGTGATATTATTCAGAAAAATGGGACTATTGGTTTTTCTGATGAAGATGTTCCACTGATCTGCAGGTTGCTTTTCTCACGCAAACAAGAACACTTCAGTAAATGGTAGGCTTATTTTAATTTTCTTGTTTTCCCCTAGATTCTTGTTTGACCCTGTGCTTGGCCTATGGATCAACTCTAGATTTTTAAGTAATTTCAGGTTTTATCTTTTTCATCTAATGTGCTACAGCAAAGCCAGTGGTTGTCTCTCATAATGGAGCCAGTGGAGTCTACCCAGGTTGCACTGATTTGGCTTATCAGCAAGCTGTTGCCGATGGTGCTGATATTATAGACTGTCCTGTTCAAGTGACACAAGACGGCGTTCTAATTTGCATGAGTTCTATAAATCTCATGGATGATACTACAGTCACAAAATCACCCTTCAATATTCGTTCTTCTAGTATTCCAGAGATTCAGAAGGGCCTCGGAATTTATACTTTTAATCTAACTTGGGATGAAATTCAGAAGAATTTGAAGCGTAAGTTTACTTCGGTCCTTAATCTACTTCATTGGTTGAGTTTCTTGATTTGCATTTGGTTAACCAAGTATGTAATAGATGATCAAAGGGAAAAAAGAAAAACTATCTATGCTATATGATTATAGAACTAGATGAATTAGCTACTTCGTATTTACCTCTTTCCATAACCTTTACTGTATGTTAGCTGAAAATGGTAAAATTTTTCTCTTGATCATGAAGAATTATATATAAGAAATTTGCTATCCTTTTGTTCCCTGCAGCTGCAATGTCAGACCCTGAACTAAAGTACGTGCTGATGCGAAACCCACGATTCACGAATGCTGGAAATTTCATGACATTATCTGATTTCCTGGCCTTTGGTAAAAGAAACAAGGCTCTTGCTGGTGTCTTGATAAGCATTGAGGTGAGGTCATCCACATATGCTATCATTTACACTATACTGTAATTACTCTTTGTTATGGGATCCGTCTTAATTCGAACTTACAGCTGCAAATACCAATATTACTTTGTAGTTCAATTTCATGCAATACTGTAGTACAATCCATAGGCTGACAAAAACATTTGACTACATATATACTCCCCTCAAGAAGTAAAGTACAGTCATGTTCTAATGTTGCATGTCTTACAAATGGCTCCATGAAAAATTGATTCTTCTGTCTGGCTGCAGCATGCGTCTTTTCTGGCGGAAAAATTAAATTACAGTATAACCGATGCGGTTATGAGTGCTTTGAATCAAACCGATCAGGAAGTTCTAATTCAGTCAAGTAGTAGTGCTGTTTTGATGAAGATGAAGCAAAAGACAAAGTGCAAGCTTGTTTACAAGGTCGATGAATCCATAGGTGACGCAGATAATTCCTCTATAACAGATATCAAACACTTTGCTGACATTGTGGCTGTACAAAAGCAATCTATATATCCTCAAAGCCTTGCGTTCATCACCGGGGAAACCGAGCTGGTTAAGAAATTACAATCCGCTCGCCTCTCCGTGCATGTATATCTTCTCAGGAATGAGTTTGTATCGCAAGCATGGGACTTTTTCTCAGACCCTGTTGTCGAGATCAATAATTTTGTTAAAGGAGCCGGTGTTGATGGTATCATTACTGATAATCCAGGGACGGCGGTCGCATACAAAAGTAAGTGTAGATCTTTCCAATTTCCACCTTAATTTTATCTAGACTTGTGTTACAAACAACACTTGTAATACAATGCGCTTGCAGAAAATACTTGCGCAAAACTCAGTGATGAAGATGCTCCTGGTTACATGAGACCTGTTCAGGTCGGCGGCCTGCTGCAACTCATCGACCCACAAGCACAGCCTCCGGCTCTCGCGCCAATGCAAGTCCTGGATGTCTCTGACGTGATAGAGCCGCCACTACCGCCGGCTTCACTGATGCCATTAAATTCGACCGTTGTGCAAAATGCAGTGGCACCAACAACCCAGCCTTCGGCCGGGCAGCGATGTTCCGCTGTATCAAGCTTTCTCGTCTCCGTGCTTATGCTAATTGGATATCTCATGTTCGTCTGAGAGTTTAGGTTGCCGTATATTTGTTTGTAAATTTGAATCATGTGCTTGAAGCTAAATATTGCAGCTATTTTGCTTTGCTGCAGTTCTATTTATGTAATTTTATTTTGTTCTTCTGTTCATTCTATCCATTCTCCAGAACATCAAAGCATCAACCTGTCTCACACTATTACTTGCATGCATGAATTGTTATGAGGAATTTATTATGATATTTTTGTTTTATGAAGGAAATGAGTTTGTTATGTGTTTGCAGTAAGGTTTCATATGAGTTTTAGCAGGAAGAAATGAGTCTTTTTATTATTATTATTGTAAATTAGCTACTGAACGGAACTATTTTTTATTTTTTTTATTTTTAAACCTGTTTTGAGTTTTGGTTTGGTTCAGCTTGCTAAAAAATGAATAAAACCACCGTTTATAAAATGTATTTAATTAGTTTAAAATAATCAAATCATATGTATCCTTATATAATATTTAACTAAACAATTTATACTCATAATTAAATTTTTTTTAAATACTTGAATTTTTAGTGATTGATTTAAAGTTATATTTTGGTCCAACAAAATAAAAACCACTCAACTCTCAACTCCCTTTGATTATTATTCCTTTAAGCACAAACAAAGAAGTCTTATACTAAAGCAAAAAACAGATAAAAATCTGATGTGAACCTAATCATTTTCCATTTAATTCAATTCAAGTTTTCCAACAAATTAACTATGTTTCATTCATTTTAGAAAATATATTTCTTGATTACTTTAATTAGGTTAAAAGTTGCACTGAAACTGAAGTGAACCCACCTATGAACAACCCTAGTCTTAGGTGTGACAATTTTATTTGTTTGGAACTTAAAATTGCCAAAATTATCATCATCATTATTATTACAAAGATGAATGGATTATTGCAAATATTAGTCGTTGTTAAAAAATCCAACCACTAATCAAATTTGGAAGTAGTGAAATTCACAAACAAAGCAAGAAGAAATCAGTCCACTTCAACCAATTCACATTCACACACAGTACAAAAAATGTTGATGGTCCATTGTCTTTTTCTTAATAAATTTTGATTTGTACATATTAGCTGTAAATATGAATAGTGGTTGGCATGCTACATGTGTCAACTTCTTATTGGTTTAAAAAGCTATAAAAAAAAAGGAAAAAAAAGGTGGCTGTGGACAGTGAACAACAGTCCCATCAGTTGATCTAATTGTAGAAACTTAGGCTGGAAAACAATTCATAGAATCAATCAATCAATTATATCATCGGACCACCAAAACATAGTATTGAACTGTTTGGGAAGTTCAGTCTCTCTCACTACCAAAGAATACACCAGTGAACATGACTTATTTGATATGAAGGTATTAGTGAGAGCCTAATCAAACTATTCAAACTAATTTTCATTTTATTTATTTATTTATGGTTTGTTTCTTCACATTATAATAATGTGCATTAAAGATCACAAAATGCCAAATTCAAAATAATTCGGTTTAGTAATTTCATGGATAAGCAAAGAAAAAGGCATGACCAGCTGGAACACACCAAATCCCTGTCAAGTGGACAGCTGGACAAGAGTACTCATTAGTTGTAGTGGGCCAAATCAATCCATTTCTTAGCCCATCACACGTTTAGCAGTTTTAAGGCGCCTTCTAGTACTTAACCTAATTTACATCTTATTTGTAAACTTTTAATAGTTAATAATTATTAATTAAAATTTTTTACCTAAATAACACTCACAGATGAGTCATGAGTGTATTTACAACAAAATTTAATAAAATTTGATAAAAATTAAGAGTGCTAGATAAAAAAACCATCACATCCTTGATCCTTCAGCTACCCCAATGCTGGCTATCATTCTTATCTTTCCCAAAAAGTGAACTATGTTTAGAATGTTCTCATTCTGTGCTTGCCACTGGTCAATACGCATCCTCCACTATATTAATGCTGGTGGGTGTCACTCAAATCTCTACCCTTTACCTTCCTTTCCCTACCCTTTATATACAAAGCCTTTCCCTTGCTCCATTCTCAACATCTCTGGCTCACCATATCATTACATAAATACATTATGGTTTTCTCTAGAGTTTTACTTGCTATCCTTCTTGGTTTGCTGGTTCTCAATCTCATAGAACCAAGCCATGAGTCATTTGAGGATCAAGAGGTCAATTAATCATTTTACATATTATAAACTCTGTCTATTTGTTCCTCTGTTTATGCTCATGCAATTGTGACTGTATTTTCAGGCGAGCCAAGGAGCAGTAGGAAAATCTCTCTTGGCAACCATAGGTTTGTTATCTCCCATGTCCTAACTCTAGCTAACCCGGTTCAAAATATCATGTCACACACACACACACACAGAGCCTTGACATGAAAGTTTGTTAAATTGAGTATAATGAATGCAGACTGTGGAGTGGCATGCAGTGGGAGGTGCAGGCTGGCGTCAAGGCAAAACCTGTGCATGCGAGCATGTGGAACGTGTTGTGCACGGTGCAACTGCGTGCCACCAGGCACCTCTGGAAACACAGATCAGTGCCCTTGCTATGCTAACATGACCACTCATGGTGGGCGTAAAAAGTGTCCTTAAATCTAATCTCGCTTGAGTGTCATATCATGCTTATGCTTCCTACTTGGTGATTAATAAATAAATTGGAAGCATAGCAAACACACCTCTTGATATTATATACAAATAAAGTTATGTAGTGGGAGACATAGCCATGTCCTCCCTTTGTTTGTATTGTAAGACTACTGTCCTATGTGTAGAATAGGAGTGCCAATCATAGAATTACTATCTGTGAGAGTGAAGATTATATTCCAGAAAAAAGCATGCTACAAAATGGATATCGATAGAGTATACATACAATGCTTATGCTTGTCACATATATCAATAAAATTCAAGTGTCATCCAAGTTGTTTAAGTTTAACTAAGTCTGCACCATCTAACAAATCACATACAAATGGGTGGGAAAACGAGTTCATGTGGTTAATGCAACAATGTAGAGAAAGATGAGCTGATTAGCTCATCTATTATTGAAACATGTCACAGAAATGGATGGCAATAGTTAGGTCACAATCCATTTTGGTAGGAAAAGAAATAACAAGGATGATGGCTCATACCTTGTTTGATGAGTCTTCTGGTTTCTCAGAATGTTCAACTTGCAATGGTTTTTTGTAAGACTGAAGCAGGAGAGAGGAACATACCACACTGAGAGATGACGCTGCCATGCATGCTCCGGCAAGCCAAGGCGGGAGCCGGATTCTAGTGAAAGGGAACAGAACCCCAGCAGCAACTGGCATGCCTAAAATATTATATCCCAAAGCCCAGACATAGTTGAGCCTAATCCTAGACAGTGTCTTCTTTGATAGATCAATAGCTGTGACAACATCTTCCAGGTTGCTCTTCATTAAGACCACATCAGCTGCTTCAATGGCAATGTTGGTCCCGGCACCAATCGCCATCCCAACATCTGCAGCGGCTAAGGCTGGTGAATCATTAATTCCATCTCCAACCATTGCCACAGTCAATCCTTTCATCTGCATTAGTTATTGAACATTTAAAATCATGAAAGAAAACTGTTTGTTAATCTTGAAGAGTTATTAATTACTACACTTTCAAGATGAATCTTTAATATGATCTTTCTTTTTAAGTATCTGAAACTGCCACAATGCAGAAACTGAATTACATATGGCATATACCTGATCTAAAATTTCCCAGGCTTGACGTAAGGCCTAGCCTCTTACTCTTGGTCCAACTTCAAGCCATTAATTTTTAGATGTCATTTTAAATGAATATGATTTTTTGATTGATTTGTCAGACTGAAATAACTTGGTTTTAACCCAAGTGGAACAAAAACAATTTACGCACCCCATGCAAAAAAATTGCCAAAGAAACAACATACCTTTTAGTATTTGAAGTTCAAACATTAGAGTTTAGTCCATTACCTGTAACTCTTTAATTCTGTCAGCTTTTCCCACTGGGTCAGTCTCCGCATACACTCTACTTATTCCAACCTCATTTGCAATTGCAGTGGCAGTGGCCTGATTGTCTCCAGTTACCATGATACTTAAGATGCTCATGGAATTTAGAAATGAGACAACGCGCCCCGCCTCTGGCTTCAAAGGATCAGACACAGCAAAAGCTCCACAGAGTACACCATCAACAGCAACCAGCACACAAGTCCTTGCTAAATGTTCTGTGTCTGATACATATGCCTGAACCTCAGGTGATACCGGAACTTGAAAAGCAAGCATAAGCCTCTTGTTCCCAACTAGCACTGTTCTATCTCCTACCTTTGCGCTAACTCCAGCACCAGGGTGCACTTCAAAATCCCTGGACTCTACTATGTGATTAGTGTGAATCCCATACTGCTCATGGAGTTTCTTCGTATATTCCACAATAGCCTTAGCAAAGGGGTGCTCACTGTTAGCCTGTTGAAGATTGGAAATCTAAAGATATAAGTACATAATTCAAATGCAGTGGTAAGCCGTTGAAAGAACTTCCTAAGCCAGAAGTTAATAAAAAAGAATACCTCTGCAGCAGCAGCCAAGTCACACAATTCCAGTAGTGGTGTATTCGAGAAAACCATTGTGTTAACTACAGCAGGTTTTCCAACTGTCAGTGTTCCAGTTTTATCGAAGATAACAGCTTTTACCTGCATTACAAAACAAGTAATATAAGTGTCTCGTTATAAGATACCATCAGCAAATTGAAATAGCGGCCAAAACTCCCATTTACTTGCCTTGTGCGCATTTTCAAGGGCATTTCCACCCTTGATAAGGACCCCTTGAGAAGCTCCTTTCCCAGTGGCAACCATGACAGCAGTAGGGGTGGCTAAACCTAGAGCACATGGGCAGGCAACGACAAGTACTGATATCCCAAACTGTAGTGCAAGCTCAAACCCATCCATGTCTTTAGGGATCCAACTACGTGGGTAAAGGTGCACTTCTCCTGTTATGAACCAACCAAGCCATGTAAGAAACGCCGCTACCACAACCTGTAGACATAGATTTGAAAGAGAGAAGTTACGATGAAGAAAATGCTTCAACTGATTTCTGTAAGTACAGTAATTCTATAATCAATCCATTTTCAAACCTAGTTGGGAGACTTTCTCTAAAATATAGGTACATAAAATGGAAAGATTTTTTATTTCGGGCCAAAAACTACAGGAATCTTCAAGTTTGCCTCTGTCTGTCTAAATTCCTAAGTGGATAGTGGGGAAGAGACGATAACGGTTCAGCAATAACAAATTGTTAGTATAGGGTCTTGCAGTTCTCAGGACACGTGAAAACATCAATACATATGTTGTTTTATGTGCACCTCCTAAAACCAGCCTTGGGCTTCCAAACTAGAATCAATTTGAGTCTTAATCAATACAATAAAGTTCAGAGTTTCAATCTCCAAATGTTCCTACCATGGGATCCTTTCTGAGGGAAGCACAACTAAAAATGTCAAAATGCCAAATGCCAAATGCCAAAAATATCCCTTTCAGAGAAAGACTCCACCTTGGCAATATTTCATCACTGACGATATAGACAATAGTGCAAGAAATGAACATGCACTACATATGAAGGTCATGTTTGGGATAATAATATCACCATACCTCCATGGTAAGTTGAGAATTAATTTTCCAATCTCACTACCTTGAGCTTGTAAATGAATAACCAACAAAGTTGTAAATTTCAGGAATAGAAAGTACTCACAGTTGGAACAAAAATTCTGGATATTTTATCTGCCAATCTTTGAACGGGTGCCCTTGAAAGTTGAGCGGCTTCGACTAGCTGAACTATCTGAGACAGAGCAGTATCAGACCCCACATGAGTAGCCTTGACTAATATGCATCCATATTCATTGACTGTTCCACCAATAACCTGATCAAAGCATATGAATCACAAAATAATAGACAGTATTTGAAATTGCAAATAGACATAGATATAAATACTACCACATACCTTGTCCCCTGGTTTCTTAGAAATAGCCCTTGCTTCTCCTGTGATCATGCTCTCATTGACACGACTCTGACCCTCTACAACAATCCCATCAGTTGGTACTTTTGCACCTGGGACAATCTTTATCACATCATTTCTTTGAAGCAACTGAGTGCTTATTTCCATTTCTGATATAACTTTGCCATCTGCATCAAAATTTAGCAAAACAGCTGTATCGGGAGCCAGCTCTGTCAACTTTGCCAAAGCATCTGACGTCTTCCCTTTTGCCACAACCTCCAAATATTTTCCAAGAAGAATAAAAGATATCAACATAGCACTTGTTTCAAAGAAATCTTGTCCCTCAAATGAACTTGAGGTAAATGCTTTTATCGCAACATATACAGAGTAAAAATATGCAGCATTTGTCCCCATAGCAACAAGAACATCCATATTAGCTGAAACTTGCCGAAGAGCATGATAAGTTCCAATATAAAACCTGAATACAACGCCACAAATTAATCAACATTATGACAAAACCATTGGAAGAAGATAACTTTTAAATCAACCAAAAGAAGTAAAGCATGGAATTTTAGAGAGCCATGTCAAAGAGAACAAGACACAAAATAATAGCAAAGTTATATCAAGTTCTAACAAAAAAGGGAAATATGAGAATTCATTTTCTTTGAGAAAAAAAAAACAATAAACACATCCGTCATAGCAGCAATCCAGTAAACTGTAATGAAGCACATCTTGGTCACAAAATCTTAATTAGGTTAGTAGGAAAAGTAACTCTTACAAATGCAATAATCTCATACCTCCACCCAATAATGAACTGTACTGGTGTGCAGAAAGTCCACCTCAGTAACAGTCCAATAGTCAGATTGTTGTATACTTTGCCATCTAACCAATCCCCATAAGAAGGAATCATAGGAAGCACCATGGAGAAGATAAAAACAGGAAATGAGAATAAGCAACTCCATAGAAATTGGTTCCTATAACCCTTAATTTCATGCTGCCTTTCTGTTTCCCTTTGCCGAGAAGGGGTATACAAGCTAACATGGTATTGATTTGGGTTGCGTGCTGCTTCTTGAATGCACCGAAGAAGCGATCTTGGACCAGTGAAATCAGGGTCATAAGAAATTGTAATTTTCTGACCTTCCTCATCCATTTGAACATGATTCACACCTTCAAGTGCCTTAAGAGATGACTGAATAAGGATTGCATCTTCTGAAGATTGAAGACCTTCAATTCTTAAATGCACTTTATTCACATCATCCCCAGAGCTAATCAGATCAGCTTCAAACCCAGCATCCTCAACAGCCTCTATCAAGTGATTGGCATCAGTTAAGTTAGGATCAAAATGGATCTTTGCTTCTTCAAGAGCAAGGCCAACAACAGCCTTTTTTACTCCATTAGCCATAAGAAGTGCTCGCTCCACAGATTCTGAACAGCTGGTGCATGCCATTCCCTTAATTCGAAGACGACAGACTTCTATTACTTGTTCTGGGAATTGATCAACTTGGTAACCCATATCCTCAATGGCTTCTTTGATTGATCTTGCCTGGTTGATATATTAGTTTAATCAATATTGTATTTTTCCCTTCTTATGGTAGGTGTATATAACTATGATATGTTCAAGTGCAACAAGAAACAAAGCTAAATCAACTGTGAAGAATTTACAATGATACTGTATACAAGAAACAGTTAGCAACATTATTAAGAAGAAATAAACAAAGCGGATATATGAGCTTAATCAATTAAAGGGTGATGTATGATAGTCCAAAATTCATAATCAAGAATGACAGTGACTTACATAGAACGTTTGATAGTCCAAAATCCATAATCAAGAGTATTGGTGACTTATGTAGAATGTTTGATAGTCCAAAATTCACAATAAAAAATAACAGTGGCTTATATATAATGCTTGATAGTCCAAAATTCATAATCAACAACAACAGAGTCCTATACGTACACATATTTATTATTTATGCAATAACAAAGGAGTTTCAATTATCTTGTACTTACATTTGTAATTTCAGGTTTGTAAATGATTACAGCCTGGCCTTGAAGGGGTGACACAGCAATATTATCAATCCCATCCATGCTTCCCACCATAGACTCTATTGACACAGCACAAGATGCACACTCAATGCCCTGAATCTTGAAAATGAGCTTCCTTGTGTTCTGTTTAATTTTCCAACCATCTTGTGAATGATTAAGTGATGCACTTCCAGAGTCTTGCAAGAGTGGTGTTTCAAGGCCAACTTCCCCATTTTGCTCCATTAGTCCTTCCTGATATCCAAGCTATGTTATCCTCCAAAACAAACAAATACTGGGCATAAAAAACTTAAAAACATCAAATCCAAATTTTCCAAGCATAGATTTTACTCTCCATATTAAAGAAAGATATCATAACATAGTTCATAATTGAATGAACAACACAAAGATTCTGAATTACAAACATTTTTTATTTCCACAATCCTAGGACAACAATACACAATGGAATTTGAATTCCCTTTGCATGAACGAATACTAATTTGATCCAATGAAACATAATTCCAGCATACAATCCACAATTAAAGCATACTTCAATATAATAGAATTAAACCGAAACTCAACCTCCCCGAATTCAAATTTCAACAACTCTGCACAAAAAAACAATCACTAGCAATACCATTAGAATCACATCTAGAAATCAAAACAAAAACACAACCAAATCGATGCTCAGACAAACCAAGAAACATGAAAAAAAAAACCCAAACCAAACCCAAAAATCAAATGATCGAACAATCAGGGAAATCCGATCAACCAACAACATCATCAACAACAAAACCCTAAAATCAGCAAAATCCAGAGCCACAAGTACCTAATCGGGGTCTCCGGAGAGGAAAAACCTAGAAGGACGGCACCGTCGATGAGAAATCTAGGGTTTCTTCAGAAGAGAAGAAGGTCGGCAGGACCACGACGTCAAGAGACGCGCGCAGCTTTTGGTGCGTTCTCTGGTTTAGACCGCCCTTTTATAGTGCGCTTTTTTTAAACTTTCGAATTCTTAACGTCTAGTATTCGAGACGTATGTACACGTGGCATGATCACGTGACTCTTGGTTTAGATAATACACGGTCATCGGTGAATGAAATATCGCCACGTAAGCGTGACGAGGTTTGTAAAGAGATGTCGCGGGGATAAAAGGTTTCAATGATTGGCGCTGTTCAACTTGGATGAGCTAAGGCTGGAAAAGAGAATTGGGAAACAACCGGGGGCCAAAGTGCAAAATCACTGGATGTAATATAAAATCAAGTTAAGGTAGGGTGTGAAATGAAAAAAAAAATTTGTTTTTCACTTGTTTTTCATTAATTTATTCTTTGTTGAAAAAAATAGCTGAGAGTTTTAATTTTTGTACTTTATTATTATTATTATTATACACACTTTCCTCTATTCATCTACCTCATTTTAAAGTTTTGTATTTTTTGAATTAAAGATTTTTTTAATAAAATGAATCAACCACGAATTTATTGAAATAAAAACCGTACAAACAAGCAAAGAAGGAACAATAAAAGATCATGATCTCGTTTATTTATTTATTTTTTATTTTTTAATAAAATAGATGAATTATATTAGAAACGTACATGGATAAAATTCAAATATGTCTCTTTAGCAGGAACATAAACATTTTACATAAGAAGTACAGTGCTAATAAACTAAAAGAACAATGGCATATTAAAAATATTAAATATTATTTAAATATAATTAAACTAAAGTTTAGAAAGACTTATTAAAGGAATTTTTTAATTATTTATCATAAATTATAAATTTATATACTTATACATGAATATGTTAAATAAAAAAATAAAATAAATAAATAAAAAGAAGAACAAGAAGAAAAACTCAGGAGTCCAGCTTGGAATTCGTATAGGTTGTACATGGCCCTCCACATCTTTAAGGGCAGGACGGGCACACACAAAGCCAATGACTTACTTATATGAATACGACATCCTGAGTTGTACCTATATATTTGCAATAAATTAAGTAGCGCAAACCACAATGATCACACGCGTACATAAAATAGATATAATGCAAATTTACTTAATTAGAGCTAGGCACTTTGTATTCCCTAATAAACTTATGAAAGACCCATAAATTCTTTTGATTTTTTATTTTTTTAAACTCACTAGTGAACAGTCTTGTACTTGGTTAGAATTTACTGAACAAATTTAATATTGATGGAGTTAAATAATTTTGAGTTTATCCATAAATAAATCAACTCAACCGATGTGGAATTAATCCCTCAATAAATATGTATTTTCATTTGATCTGAATTGAAATTTGAACCTGTTTTTTTAATAAAACATACATGAGGTTAAGACATAATTAATATATATAATATTTTAAAATATGATTAAATAAATGTTATTTTGAATTAAAAATGATTTTAAAAAATTAGTGGATATTTTATAAAAAAAGGGAGCAATTAAGTTTGACAAACAGTAGTACTAGGTATAGAAACACTAGTTAGGGAGTCTAAGGTATAAAACCATGTATTATATACCATTCCTGAAAAGTCTAGGTCAGCCAAAACTCAAAAAGCCCCTAAGTCTATGTTTGTCTCCATGCCTTAGCACCCCACCTACCTTGAACCTTGTCTGTCGGTTTGAGACCCTACAACTTCAATGCTTCTATAGCTTCTTTGGAACCATGCATTAACTCATAATTCAAGCCATATATATAGCTATATATATATATATATATATATATATATACAAACATTAGTACTAGTACTCTTATTTTCTACTTATTCATCACAAAGGTATAAGTTAAAAATGCAACTATGACATTAATTTTGATGCATATCATAATTAGTTTGAAGTAAACAAAAAAAACTAAGCATTAAACAAAGGACGTACTTGGTCATGTAAGAACACTAAAATCAAATATACAAACCACTACGAACCACTGAATTTATTTTTTTTGGAGAAGTTTGTCCACATTCAAGTGCGTGTCTATTGATTGTGGCCATGCATGTCTGGAGCAGTAGAGCTTGCAGTTACAGAGATTGAAAGCACTAAGACCTACAGCAAAATATATATTTTATATATATTAATTATATATATATATTTATATATATACATATTGAATCAAATCAAATCTAGCTTTTATGGTCCCTATCTTCCAATATATCTCAAATCCATATTGAAAACTGTGAAATATGCATGAAACCCTAATTAATCTTCATTCTCTTTCTTTTCTTCTGATCATATATATATATATATATATATATAGATGAAGATCACTTGAAGTCCTTGAACTTATATAGCTAGCTCTCCTACTTTGCTCTGCACTCACTTTATTAATTCTTTCCTTTTATTTCATTCATATTTCATAGTAGTGTGTCTAGTATTCTAACTGCTTGTGCAAGTCTTTCTCATGGCAGACCCATACTTCAAACATCCTCATCCTTTATTTGCTTCTCTTCATCACTACTACAACTACAACTACAATCACAACTACATGATCAGCACTAAATCTCATGAAGTTCCACCACCTCTACCAGCTGATATTCCACACTCTCCCCCCATAAGAGAGGCACTGCCTCTCCTAAGTCTCAGTCCTACAAGACCTCAAGAACAATATGAAGCAAAGGACAAAGAGTACTGCATGATTGATGTTGAGGAAGAAGAGGAGAATGAAGAAGCTGCAGCTGTTACTGTTTCTCTTCATATTGGTCTTCCAATTAACCCAATTATTAGTAGTAGCAGTGGTAGTACTAGTACCACTACTACTACTACTACTACTACTAAGGCAGTTGATCTTATCTCAAGTCTCTCAGCTGCTTCATCATCTACAACAGTGGCTCAGAAGATGATCATAAAGATCATGATCATGACATTAGTTCATTTCCAATAGGAAAGCTTAACAAGGGCCAGTACTGGATCCCTACTCCTTCTCAGATCCTCATAGGGCCAACTCAGTTCTCATGCCCAGTCTGCTGCAAAACCTTCAACAGATACAACAACATGCAGGTTTGCTTTTCTAATTATTTCTTTCCCTTAATTTCCTTTTCCAATATATATTATAGTTCAATATATACTAGTGTACATGTGTGTGTGTGTGTGTGTGTAATATATATATATATATATTATATATAATATTTTTCTCATGTACTGCTCCATGGTAGTACTTCTTTGATCTTCTTCTTCATGATGTAATGGAAGTTGTGTAGAAAAACTATAAAAAATTAACATGTAGTAATTAATAAAAACATTTTTAATTCCCAGCTCTTTCAATTCTGCACTTGAACAGTATGGCTGTCAATGAACCTCCAAGTACTCCTCTTGAAGACTTGCCAACAGTCTTATATATTATCTCTGCCATTGAATCTGTTTCATGCTTTAGATTTCATGTACTTCTATTTTTGCTATCAAGATCTTGACTATTTTGACGTACCACGTAAATTATATAATTAATTTGAAGTTTCAAATTAACAAGATGAGATCTCTAAATTAATTAATTAATTAATTAATTTTTTTTAATATATAGATGCATATGTGGGGGCATGGATCACAGTATAGAAGAGGCCCTGAATCACTGAGAGGAACACAACCAACAGCAATGCTAAGGTTGCCATGCTACTGTTGTGCTCCTGGTTGTAGGAACAACATTGATCATCCAAGATCAAAGCCATTGAAAGACTTCAGAACTCTTCAGACACATTACAAGAGAAAACATGGAATCAAACCATTTATGTGTCGAAAATGCGGCAAGGCATTTGCAGTTAGAGGTGATTGGAGGACTCATGAGAAGAATTGTGGCAAGCTCTGGTACTGCCTTTGTGGGTCTGATTTCAAGCACAAGAGGTCTCTCAAAGATCATATTAAGGCCTTCGGCCATGGCCATGCCGCGTATGGCATCGACTGCCTTGACGAAGAGGATGAAGCATCCTCCGAAGTCGAATGCTAATGAAACAGTATTGCATTGAGATATGATTTATATATCATGGTGATGATGGAGTATTATAATTAATTAGCTAGTTACTCTTTTGTTGATCAGTAATATATTTGGTACTGATTATAAGATATTGATGGATAATTCAATTAGTTTATCATATATGTTTAATTACATGTTGTCCAGTTAAGTTTCAAATTGTTCTATCTGAAACATTGAGCTAAACTTATAAATAGCTATAATAAGTATAATGTATTGGAGAAGTTAATTAATTAAACAAATGCAATATGTTTTTCTCATCAAATTAAGAGCTAGTGGATCAGAAGTACTGGTTCTGGTTGTGTCTTAATTGCTTCCTTGAATTCTATTAAGTTTGGATGTTGGTCTGCTAGCTGTATATATAAAGCATTTCTTTTAATTTGTCTACTGCGCGCTTAATATATATATATATATATATTACCATATTCAGTAATAATTAAAAGCATTATATATAAATTACCTTTTACTTGATCATGAGTAACAGTAATATTGCTTCTGTTAATCAAACACAGAAAAAAGCTAGCACTGATCAGGTCTGTATCCACTTTGATAAAACTAGTCAAGCTTTGCAGCCTTCTTCTTCCATGAAAGGATGGATCCCAGCTAGCTTTAAGAAAGAGACAAATGACAATGATCATGGAGTGATCAAGACAATTCCTGAGCTTAATTTTAAGGGTGTAAAAGCTCTTTAATTAATCCTCATAATTAGTATTATTATAAAAAGCAGATAAATCTTTTCACCCAAAAACTATCCATATTTGGTCATTCAGTATACTTTGTTTGCATGAAAGATGTCATGAAAGGTAGTGGTAACAGTAAACATATATACATGATCTACTATAAAGCACAGATTGCAGTAATTCCTTGCAAATGCAGTAGTCACTACTCACTAGGCTTTTCAAACACCTGCAGTAAGATCAGCTTTTTCTTTTTTTCATTTTTTGTTTTTGTGCTTCTTGATGGATGATGCAACACATTACACAAGATACATATACTATGAGATGTTCAAATCAAATGATTTGCATGCTTAGAAAGAGGGAACTTTCCAAATACTAATTCTCATGAATGAATGCATGAACTGTGAGAGCTATAAAGATCTAGCTATAAAGAGAGAGAGAGAGAGAGAGTGAGAAAAATAAAGTTACATGAGAAGTCACTTTCAGCCCAGAATTCATCCATCACTGTTGATGCATGGAACACAAGTGAGACTTACTCTACTGCTGCACTTCCTGGTCTTGCTCTCTAGCTCATAGTTTCTTTTGTCTTCTTTCACTTCATTCACCACTTTTCCACCTCTCTTTCCTTTTCTTGTATGATCTCTCTCTGTCTGATGGGACAAATGGGAGATGCCACTGCTTAATTGTTATGTCACTAGCTCTTATTAACCAACAAATTAGAAACTAATCAGTAATATATATATATATATATATATGAAGATCATGATCATGAAGTGCATGTATGCAGTAAAGAGAGAAACAGAGACACTGTAGAGCAGGCTTCTCTCATGAAAGAATATTTATCTTATCCCTTTCACTGTGTTCAAATTCCAACACAAATGGGGAGCCCATGCTCTCACTTTCCCAGTTTCCTTCTCTTCAGAATGGGCAGAAAGAAAGCAAAGAAGCCATGTCAGTATTCAGTACAAAATAAATGATCACTAATTAATTAATTAATTAATTCACTCTGCTTCTGATATATATATATATATATGCAGAAAGATAGATAGATAGATTGATAGATAATGAAATTCTCTGTCAGATGGCATTAATTGAAGCTCTTGTTCAAGGGATAACAAATACAGGACAAGTTATGACAAAAAAGCTGGTAGGCAGTGTTAAGTTTGACATGCATTGGATAAGATGCTAATTAAAGCAGTAAAGCTATATAGCTTGCCATGGATGAATAATTGAGCTCAATAAGTTGATAAAGAAAACATTAAAATTATGGTATGGTATGGTATGTTCTTTAGAGGAATGCTTGCTTCCATTCCCAATAAAGTTTGAAGACATGAAAAAGAAAACAAAGAAGAGTGTAGTCCTGGTTTCTCCTTTTGTTGGTGAATGCCTTTAGCGCTCTTTCACTTTGAGTGTGTAAACTGTTCATCTTCACCTTCCTCTTCTTGACTTCATAATCAAAATTAATTAATTAATTAATTATCAAATGCTCTCTTTACTTAATGCTGCAAGGGAAAGGACCATATATATAAATTAAAACACTTTTGACATATGTTTCATCTTTAATTTAATATGATCTCATGCATCATATTTATTTTGACTTGTGGGAAAAAGCCTCTTTTTGTTTAATTGTTTTTGTTTATTCATATATATATATAAGATTAGTTTTATTATTTTAAAAAAAGGGTTCACATACCAAAAATTGATGAAAATAAATATATATGAAAGTAATTAATGACCAGAATGAAGGGAATTAGAGATTCTAAACTATAATTGATTAACAAATGTTTTAAGTGAAAATTTGATGTAATTAACTTGTTAGATCCATTTTCACTTTTATTTTATTTTATTTATTTATTTATTTTTAAATATCAAATTTAAAATGGAATATGTTGAGATCATCCCTTAGAATGACATAAATTTTAAAATTTAAAATTAATTACATTAATTGATACAATGTACACTAGTTTTTTTACAACATGAGAGTACTATTTCATTCTTTTCCAAACAAATAATATATGAAAAAGAACAAATTGGTTGGGTGATAATTTATTTCCTTTGAAAGGTTGATGATTTAACTCTCTTTCAACTAAATGATCGAGAATTTATGATTTATTTATATTTTAAAAAAATAAATTAAAAATGTATTAATAAATGAGAGGACAAGTACGAAAAGACCAACTAACAAGATGAAAAAAAGTACAACAGTCCAAACAACAATAAGATCCACTCAAAATTGGAAAATAATGGAAAAAAAAAAACATAAAAAACCTTTAGGTGCATTTATTTTTTTAAGGTGAGCCGAAAAATGTATTAGAAGCTAGGGGGTGATATATGCAAGACCATCATCATAATGGGATTTTTTTTCTTTATATGTATATATAAAAAAGAACACACACATGAAAAGAGATGAATAAACAACATTAATTGGATTCATCCATTTCTCCATTTGAATTTTTACAATGTTGTGATACCATTAAATCTTAACCTAAATTTATTTGGTCTTAGTATTATTTTATATTTCTTTTTACTTTAACTTATTATGGAAGATTTATGGTTTTTAATTAGAAAAAAAACCTTTAAATTTTTTTATTATTATTATTTTACAATTATTCTTTGAAATTCTAGAAGTTTTAATTGTCCACCAGAAAATCATTGAATTACCAGAATTCAATATGATGGATTAGAAAGGTCAGCCCAGGACTAAAGCCGGCCCAAACTAAAATCCATTTTTTGGCTATTTGAAAATCAGGGCGCCATCTCAGCCGTCTATTTTGCGTTGAGATTCGCATTTACGTTGCGGGCTCCAACGCGGAAAGTTCGAATCTCGAGGCAACTTTGACGGCTATGTTTGGATCTATACGTCGCGCCGACGCCAACTCGTGCGTCCACGCACGAGAAAGAGAGAGAGTTTTCTCAGATCCATTTGCTCGCCGTGGCGTTTCTCAGCGTGAGGCGGTGCTGATCGATCGTTGAGAATCCTTGTATTCATATTGATTCTAGGGTTCTTATTCCACTGGTATGCTTCGATTCGATTGTGATATCTGGTTTTACTTCCCTAGGACTTGTTCTCTGTGCTCTTATGCGGGATTGATTAATTTCTTGTTTCTTATTCGGGATTGAGATTGAATTGCGTGGTTGTTTATGTTGGTTTATTGGTTGATGAACTTTGTTGCATGCATTGCAATGTTGTGATGCGATGGGGGACTATTTGTTTGTGATTTTTGGTCTCTGATTTGTGTTTTGGCAGTTTGGTTGATTGGTTGCGGGAGTAGTTCGTCATGGAGAATGGGGAGATCGAGAGCGCGGATGAGGAAATGGCTTCGAGTAGTGGGCGGCAGTACAGGCCCGTCGGCTCTCATGACCGTGCGGTCATCCAGATGTCATCCATGGAATCCGGATCTTCTCCTGATATCCCCAAAAGGTCTGTCCTTTGCTTCGGAGATTTTCTTTACTCCCATTTTTTTTTTGTAATTTATTCTTTTTGAATCATGGCGAATCGTGTTTCAAGCTTTGGATTTTGATTTGATGGTTTTTAGGCCAATTTTCTGATGTAGATGAAATTTATCTTTTCTGACAAGTGTATATAGTTTCAGTATGCTACTGCTGATAAGCTTTGAACACATGTTTCTTATCTTTAATTACTCAACCTCGATTGCAACAACCCGAGAATCATATAATATTCTGGGCAAAATCAACCTAATCTAGTTTTATCCCATGTGGTTAGGACGTATGTTATCATGCTGCATTTATTTTTGTCATTCATTAGTAATATTAACAAGACCAGCAGTCTTTTGTGGTACTATTTATTTCTTTATGTCTCATGCTAAATGGTAGGTTGCCTTTTTGAAAATAGAAATTCTGTTGTTGAACAACCTTATGGATGACAATATGATTTTGTGATTTTTTGCTTCTTGTAGAAAATCTTCAGTGGCTACTCAAGTGGAAATTCCTGGCAATGCAATGGAGGGATCTTCACCATCTCATGATGGACGGAATGGAACCCAAAAAGAATCAAAATTAGAGTTATTTGGTTTTGATTCCCTTGTTAACATTTTGGGGCTTAAAAGGTTATTTTTCTTGTGTTTGTGATCCCCTTTTGTGTGTATGCACTTGTTTGCTACATTTTTGTGAAGGTCCATTTTTCTCAATAACTTAATTAAGTTACAGTATGACAGGGGAACAACTTCCAACACCTTCTAGTCCAAGAGATGGTGAGAATATATCCATTACTCTAGGGCGCCCCAAGGTACTATGCTATATTTCATCTTTCCTTGGTGATTCTACCTGAGTTACTTTAATGCTGGACAAGTTCCTTTGCAGATTTATACTAAAGATTAGTAGTATTTCCTGCTGGGCGGAACTTGATATCTTCATATTGCTGACTTTTACTTTATTTTTTTATTTTATTTTTATAATGACATTATGATATTCTTTCTTATTGTTTACCATAGACCTTTTGATTTACTGTTCTCCATTTATTTATTTATTTTTTTGGACAAGTGTACCCCCATTTACGATAATAATTTGATTTTTATTTGGATTTGGTCTGCAGGAGACTGGTCCTAAGCTGGGGACTTTGATGGGTGTGTTTGTTCCTTGCTTACAAAACATATTGGGTATAATCTATTATATCCGTTTTACTTGGTAATGTATTTTTAACACTTATTTTTTTCGTTCAAATAGCTTTGCCAATGTATAAACACATATTGGTCTTCTCAATAAATAAATAAAATAAAAAAAATAAAAAAAATGAGAGATTAAACTTGGCTTAGAATTTTTGTTTAGCATAAATCTGAGTAATTCTTTTTGTGTTGATAAGATTAACTATTTGAAGATGTACTAAAAGTTTAGGCATGAGTCTCAAGAAATTAATGGGTACCATTAGGAAAGGAGCATGCTATTGATCTTATTATGAATATTTTTGAGAAATACAAAGTTTGTTTAAGAGAATTTGGCTACAAAAATAGCTTTGGCCACCGTGCATGTCTTAAATCAATGTGTGCTTATCCAAATGATTTGCAGAATCATTGTGAGTCTTCAATACAGGAAATAATTTTGGCCATCATACATGTTTCCTTATTGGATAAAATCCTTTAGGATAAATGTGATAATTTAGGCCTTCTTTGGTTGCTTGCTTAATAAAATTATTACACTCCTTCAAGTAGTCATTGTTTGTTGTTTGTAATTTCTGTCTTATGTTTCTGGCTTTGCAATGTGTGATGATTGACATGGATGGAAATGATTTCTTTATGCATGATTTTTGTAGCATCCTTAATGAGTCCTTTATGATTAATCATGAGTATTTTTTCTTTCTTCAATCGATTTTTAACTTGTTTTCGCCTTTTTTCTGTTTTTTGACCTTCAAATCTTGCTATTGTTTCCTTGATAAATTTATCCTTGTGCCATTTTATTTTCATCAAGCTCATTTTGTACTCCCTTATAGAAAAGGCACACCATTTTCTGTTTGCAGGATTGTGGGTATGGGTGGCATTGGAGAATCACTCTTACTGGTTGCATTCTGTGGCACATGCACATTTTTAACAGGGATATCATTAAGTGCAATTGCTACTAATGGAGCTATGAAGGTGCAGTCCTGTTTTTATAATTTGTATCTTTAATATAGATTCTATAGGTATCAAAATGAAGATCATAAATGTTGGCTTCCTTTATAAATTATTTTCTTATTTGATTCTTCGGTTTTCATTCCATGTGAAAGATAGGTGGGGTTCTTTTTACCCTATTAACCTGTTGCATTTCATATTTTTTATGTTTGGAATTCACAGTTTGAAGAATGATTAGTAGTTTTCTCTTGTATATATTATTTGCTTGAATTTTTCAAAGCAATCAGTAGTGTTTGAGAGCCTGGTATATCTGACTTTGTAGCACTAACACCATGGCTAGCTTGCTCATTTGCAGATGATCTGTGTTTAATGTGAAAAATGTATGACCTATTTGGATGATCTGATTAAGACAACTTGGTTAATTTGAAGTTTACTCTGTCAACCTGACACCATATTTTTATTTAACAAGCCAAACTGCTTGTTGAAAAATTAGAACAGATGGGGGTTGAATATGACTGTAGTCTTTTTCAATGTTTTTTAGAATTTGTGATGACACTGAGAGCCACTTTTTTCAAACAAAATAGGTTGTTTATGGAAATTAGCAGTAGCATATATGGTTTGAGGTAGGGGATCTTGCTATCAGTATGATTTAAGCACATGACAGAACTGAGAATTTCTCCAAGCATGGTCCAGCTGCTAAAGCTGGAAAACCATTGGTGGGTGGAAAGGTCAATCTTATTCGAGTTTGAAGTGTTGAAGCTTGCAAGCAACACATGAAATATATGTAAAGCTGGGAAGAATCTATACAATTGGCATAGTGTTGCGGGTAAGCAATTCTCTCATCCATGGATCATGGCTGTCAAGACTGAGAATCCAATTAAACATAAGGGAAATTCTAGATGAGTCATACATGGTTTATTCTGTTCTTCCAAGGGAAGTAGAAACCAACTAACTACTGTGTTACGTCTTAGCTATCCTTGTATTGAATTTGTCAAAGAATTGTTCTAAGCGATTAATGATTCCATGCCTAGATTATGTTGTTGCTTAGACTACAATCATTTATAAACATTGTGCAGATTATGACAAAATATAACTACATTCCATTACTTCAAGTAGATGATAATCAAGACAATGACAAGCTAATGAAAAATTTTGGGAAAGAAATCTTTGGTTTGTCCAAGATGATAATTATAACCCCAAATGTAGTGGTAGAAAACTTTTCTACAACATCCTTATGGATCACTGTAGTTATTTAAGTATTGTATTTGAAAGGTCTGATTCTTGAATTTTGGGGTGTGCTCCATGACCCTGTGATTTATGATTGCGTACTTTTCATTATGCTCATTATTTCATGTTTTTTTCAAGAATTTTTCTGGTTTCCTTTCTTGTATACATTTTTGCCTTGACCGTTGACAAGTTCCTAGTGATTGATACACTCATATACATGTTTACTTTTAGACAGATATCTTTGTTAATGGCCTACATTGTTTCTGTATATGTCTTCACATAATTATTCAGGGTGGTGGGCCCTATTATCTCATTGGTCGAGCTCTTGGTCCAGAAGTTGGTGTTAGTATTGGCTTGTGCTTTTTCCTTGGGAATGCTGTTGCTGGATCTATGTAAGTCTGTACAATATGCTAATACTTGTATTACTTTCAAATAACCACTGTTGAGATTTTAGCAATTTTTTTATTAGCATTCTGATTTACATGCTGAAAATTGTTTATACAGCTCAAAAGCTTAAACTCTTTTCTTCTTAGAAATGTGTTTTCCTACTTTGTTAATTCTCTCTGGAGAGATAAGTTTTCTGGATGAGAAATGTACAAGAATCAAGTGATTTTTTTCTCAGTTGCTAAATTTTGTTATAAAACGTTTATTTTTAAAACAAGGGCTTGCAATTCAAGTAATATTGTGACATCAACTTTCACATTAAAACAGACAAGTAACCATGTGTTAGCTTTCCTGGATCATTTAATAAGGTCAAAGTTGACATCATTATGCAATACTAAACTTTCATCTATTTATGAATTAGCATCTATGTGTGCCTTTCCCTTTGGTGCTGACTGTGAGAAATCCATTGAAGCCCTTCATGTGCTTGAAGAATGATAGAACAGTTTTGGTTATTTGCTTTAATGGTTTGGTAATGGTATCGATATTTGGGGAATAACATTTTATGATTTTTTGGAATGAGAGTAGTCTTTCCTTTCCACTTATGGCAAGCCCTTTGACTTTGTCCCAGGTATGTCCTTGGGGCTGTAGAGACTTTCTTGGATGCTGTGCCCGGTGCTGGATTTTTCAGAGGTATGAAAATTGGTTTATTGTGATGTTAGTAGTCTCACTATCCATGTTTTCATGATGCTATGACTCAACATAAATTCTTTTGAACGCAGCTTTAAAATCTTGTGACCAACTTAGCGGTGATAATGAGAACTTCATAAGGAATTTATTGTCCAAATGCATGTTTAGGTCACAGGATTGCCTCCCCCTTGGTTACCGCAATGTAGAATGCCCTCACATATCTCTACAGAATAGTCTTGCATCTGAAGTTGATAGTAACTAGTTTCATCAATCCCAATGAGCTATTTCATGATTCTCCTTTAAGCGTCTTACCTTCTGGAAAATTTGCCTTTCCAACATTTTTTTCCTGATTTCCAATCAATTTTTTAACAACGTATATTTATTATGACCTTTGTGGGTTGGGCCTTATTCATTTTCCTGTAAAATTTTCTTTTGTGTGCCAAAAGAGTGAATCTCTACATAATTCCTGAAGCACATCTACTATTTTCCTGTAGGACAGGATCATAACTTAGAAATTCAGAAACATACATATCAATTATAGAAGAGTCAAGGTATGACATGCAAGTTAGTGACATGCTTTATGACATGAAAAGTGGCTGAAGATTAAAACTTCTCTTAATGAAAATGTTTTGAAGAGCTAAGTTTGCAAAACATTTTGATGATGTATATATAGAGAAGAGTGATGTTCTAGGAGGACATTTGGGCATGCTTACGAGAGACACCTTTTGCAAACTTGAAAGTTGGGTCAAATCATACTTCTTCTAAGTTCCGATTTTTATCTTCTGAAGTTCTGTATGTGCAAATCCTAGCTATTTATCATTCCTTATTTTTACTTTTATGCTTTTTTTTGAAGCATCTGCATGTACCATTGAATAGCTAAAATCTTTTGACATAACATTGTGATTGATACTTTTATTCTTCTGAAAACCATATCTGCTTTTTGATATAGTTGCCATTGTCGAGTTTAGTCTTCTGAGGTTTTACTTTCTTTTGGGTGAATTTACAATTTTCTTAACAAATGTGCAGAGAGTGTAACCATTGTCTCTAATAGCACTGCTGTGCCTATGAATGTCACGACAACAACCGTCTCCACTCCTAGCATTCATGACTTGCAACTTTATGGGGTTGTTGTTACCATTTTACTCTGTTTTATTGTATTTGGTGGGGTGAAAATTATTAATAAGGTTGCACCCACTATCTTAATCCCTGTCCTGTTTTCGCTGTTCTGCATCTTTATTGGAGCATTTGTAGCACCAAGGAGTAATGCTTCAAGTAAGTTCTTCATTGGTATTTGTCTATTATTATGTTATACCCTTCTTCAAGTAGGTGTCATTTTCACTTCAGTTTCTAAATAACTGTTTGCTGTTTGATGTGTTCCATCACAGGTGGGATTACCGGACTGAAGTTAAGTACATTAAAAGACAACTGGAGCTCAGATTATCAGCGTACTACAAATGCTGGGATACCTGATCTGCAGGGTCCTATCTACTGGAACTTCAAGTAAGCCCTTGCTTTTTATAGGCAAAACTGAAGTGCAGTTCACCAGCATCTAGTTTATACCTAAACATCATGCAATTTAGGCTTCGTTGCATGTGATATTTTGAGGAAACTGAGTCTGAAGAAAATGTTCTCTGCCTTCACTTATACCTCCTAATTTTTTTCCCAATAATTTTCCCATAAATTACATTCTTTCAACAAATGGATGCTCCTAATGTTTGCAACTTTCTAAAAAACGTAGACAACTTCAGATACTAGTGTAGCAGTTATAGTTTTCTTCTGAAGGGGCCAAATATGTCTATTGGCCCATTCACTTATGCATATATATATAGAATGAGCTATTTGAGGTTTCATTTTTTCAGCAACTTCAAGCCTGATCAATTTGAACTCTCAAATTCCATACCAATGTTGTTCATGATTTAATTTTGAATGAGCAATTGGCTGAACCTTAGGTTTAAGTTTGATCGGCTGCTTATAATACAAGAAAGCCTTGTAATAATGATGTAAACTGCTGTCAATTTCAAAATGAATACAAGATCCTGTTTAAAAAGTTTGAGTAAGAAATATTGCAGGAAATAGGATTGGAGTTTGACATGGAAGTTCAAAAGCAGAGAGCAGCAGGTATAAAAGAAAGGAATTGCCACCGGCACTGTGGTTTTGGGTCCTAAAATGGACCCACCTATACACTGAAAATATGTTTTCATGCTACAATAGCTCAGGAATGTTATGGGGCTGTGCTCTTAATCATAGCTGGAAATCACTGAAGCCTAGGAAGTTCTGGTTCTTTTTAAGCTGCAGTTGGCTTTTACTAGCGACAGCTAATCACTGTTCTAAACGTTAGGGGATTTTAGGTCAGCTAACTTGATGCGATATGCTCCCCATGTTGTGATTAATTTAGCATGAAAACAGCTAGGATTTTTGAGGGCAGAAATAAGGTCTATGATCCATATATTCTATGCTCATAACTTCGTAGAAGACAAGTTTATTGTAGAGATTGCTGGTTATAAGTGAAGTCTTGTGTTAATGGGGAATCAGTTCTACAAGCTCACACCAAAGTGAACAGAAGTTAACCATGATTTTCTTACCAAGAGTGTTTTGGCCCTTTTGGGAATTAATTTGTATAGACATGTATAAACTAAACAATACTTGTTGCTTAATAGGTACCTCCAGAGGTTTAATATTGATACATTATGGATCTTTTCTAATTCATCATTTCTAAAATCAATTATATAGACATGATGACATTTGTAATAAATAGCGTTCTTCACACCTTCTAATATATGATTGTTCACTTTGTCAGTGCATTGGTAGGTCTCTTTTTCCCTGCTGTAACAGGAATTATGGCTGGTTCAAATCGCTCTGCATCACTGAAAGACACACAACGCTCGATACCAATTGGAACATTGGCTGCTACACTTACCACTACTTCTTTATATTTGATATCAGTAATACTGTTTGGATCTTTGGCTACCAGAGAAGAGCTTTTGACAAACAGGTACCGGCATTTCTATGCGGAACATTTATAGTTCAAAATGTTTAGACAAAAGCAGTTGTTATCTCCAAGAATGAAAATGGAAATCTCCTGGGTAATAGCTAGCAACCACCACCACAGTTGAAGAATATTTGCATATAAAGATACATATCATTTTGGGCTGTGTCTTGTAGCCTATGCTCTTATATCATTGATGCTGATGGTCTCCACTATATAATAATGTTTGAATCAATTAAGTTGTCATGCTGTCAAGTTTGATAGAGGAACACAAGGGTGTTGTTTGCTTTGTGAATATGTATTTTGTTGCTTAAACTGGTTCAAATTCTCACGCAGGCTTCTTACTGCTGAAGTTGCCTGGCCTATCCCTGCAATCATTTATGTTGGGATCATTCTCTCCACTTTAGGTGCTGCACTTCAAAGTCTGACAGGTGCCCCACGCTTGCTTGCTGCTATAGCCAATGATGACATTCTTCCAGTTCTCAAATATTTTAGAGTTTCAGAAGGCGATGAACCTCATATTGCAACACTTTTTACAGCTTTCATTTGTATAAGTTGTGTCATCATTGGGAATCTTGATCTCATCACACCAACTATAACTATGTTTTTCCTTCTGTGTTATTCGGGTGTCAATGTGTCCTGCTTCCTTTTGGACCTTCTTGATGCTCCTAGCTGGCGTCCTCGATGGAAGTTCCACCACTGGAGTCTCTCACTTCTTGGGGCATTGGTTTGTATTGGTAAGCTTTCCTAGTTCTTTTTTTTTTTCACAATGTTTGCAAAAGAACCTGATAACAGGTTGCTAAACATCTACGTTGTGATATGTGACAAGATTCTCATGCACTTTTTGTTCGTAAAGTTGTTATATGTGCAGGAGTGATGATGAACACTATGTGTTACTGGATGTTTTACTAGAACTACTAGTCTGTGTTTTTCATTATAGCCTAGGGGTTGTCTATTTTCTGAGCTTCTCTCTGTTTGATTTCTTTGAAATTATTCTTGCCCACTTGGTTGCTAGTTTGTAAAGCAATTATACATAGAATTACCATTGACTAGGTGGTTCCCCGGTAATTGTGGAGCAGTTCATGACAAACCTGAAATACTCCAGGTGCGGTGGCCATAGGTGTAGTGCAGATGGATTATCTGTCAATTCAGTGTCTTTTTTATTCTGTAGTACTTTAAGCTGTTCATATCCTTATTTTTATTCCATGATTATTTCATATTTCTGATTATGTGGATTATAGGTTTTTTGTCATTGATGGAGCAGACTTCTTCTTTTTGTGATTACTGCAGCTTACACAGACTTTTTATGCAGTGATCATGTTCTTAATTTCATGGGCTTTCACTGTGGTGTCCTTGGCCCTTGCTACTCTCATATATTACTATGTCAGCATAAAGGGAAAGGCAGGAGATTGGGGCGATGGATTTAAAAGTGCATACTTTCAATTGGCATTGCGAAGCCTTCGGTCGTTAGGAGGTATGTTATTGAAAGCTCCCTTATTAAGTCATGGTACCAGAAGAAGCATATTTCCAAGTTATGTCCATCATGCGTTAATACTTTTACCGTAGTCCAGACAGAAAGACAGAATAATGATGGATATGTGACTAACTGATACACCTAAGAAGCTACTTATTATTGAACTGATCCCTTTTCTAATGTTTCTCTTGCACCACTCTTTGCAGCAAACCAGGTTCATCCCAAAAATTGGTATCCAATTCCCCTTATTTTCTGTCGGCCATGGGGAAAGCTCCCAGAGAATGTCCCTTGTCATCCTAAGCTTGCTGACTTTGCTAACTGCATGAAGAAGAAAGGGCGTGGTATGTCAATATTCTTCTCCATCATCGATGGTGACTATCATGAATTGGCTGAGGATGCCAAGACAGCTTGCCGCCAACTCAGCACATACATAGACTACAAACGCTGTGAGGGTGTGGCTGAGATAATTGTGGCACCAACCATGTCTGATGGCTTTCGCGGCATTGTGCAAACAATGGGGCTTGGCAATCTCAAGCCAAACATCATTGTTATGCGTTACCCGGAAATTTGGCGCCGGGAGAACCTCACCCAGATACCATCTACCTTTGTCAGCATCATCAACGACTGTATAATAGCCAATAAAGCAGTTGTGATTGTTAAGGGTTTGGATGAATGGCCTGGTGAATACCAAAGACAATATGGAACAATTGATTTATACTGGATTGTGAGGGATGGAGGTCTGATGCTGCTTTTATCTCAGCTCTTGCTCACGAAAGAGAGTTTTGAAAGTTGCAAGATCCAAGTATTTTGCATTGCTGAAGAGGACACTGAAGCTGAGGAGCTGAAGGCTGATGTTAAGAAATTCTTATACGATCTCCGCATGCAGGCTGAGGTGATAGTGATCACAATGAAGTCATGGGAAGCACATATGGACAGTGCGCCTCAGCAAGATGAATCAGTCGAGGCATTCACAAGCGCTCAACGGCGTATAGCTGTATACCTTGAGGAGATGAAAGAAACTGCCCGGAAAGAAGGTAAACCATTGATGGCAGATGGAAAACAAGTGGTCGTGAACGAGCAACAAGTCGACAAGTTTCTTTACACAACTCTGAAGTTAAACTCAACAATACTCAGATACTCACGGATGTCTGCAGTGGTGTTTGTAAGCCTTCCACCCCCACCATTGAACCACCCAGCCTACTTCTACATGGAATACATGGATCTATTAGTAGAGAATGTGCCGAGGATGTTGATAGTTAGGGGATATAGAAGAGATGTTGTTACCCTTTTTACGTAGCCAATGGCCGTTATAGTTACTCATTCATTGTGATGTTTGTGTGTTGGTTTTCCATATTTGTCATATTTTAAAGGTATTAGATGGATAGTTTTACAGGTTGAGTTCATTCTTTTCACTCTGCCAATCTAGAAAGTCTTTCTCACTTCTGCATGTATTTCATTTTTGTTCTTGTGTAGATGAGGTGGAGGGAACTTGTAATCAAGGAAATTTTGTTACTGTTTGTGGATATATTGAATAACATGGATGTTGATGTTGATGATGATGGTGTCTTGTTTTCTCTGTTTCCTCTGAACGAGATAGGATAATTTTTATATATAAAATAGGTGCTCAAATGGAATTTGCAGATAAACAGCAGGACATAATTGGTATTTCACATCAATGATTCAATAGTGATGGATGAGCTTGATTTTAACAGTCTTTGTTCATGAGTCATACCCATGATTCACAGTCAAAATGCAAAGGAAGGACAAACACTTAACTGTAAGAAACTCCAAGATTAAGAATATGGTAATAATGTTAAACAAAATGTTCAGCCACCATTCTCATTGTCACAGATGGTAGCAATTTCCAATACAACACTTCCTTACAATTCTTTCTTGAGAAAATCTAAAAATGTAATAGAATGGTACAATTAATAGTAAAATCTTGGAAGGGGCTCCAAATGAGGAGGGTGCGCAAAAGCACACTCTTTTTCTTGTCTGCACTATATATATCACCGACGTCATGCCGTGTATTCACTAGTAACTTAAATCTTTTGATCAGCTATCATCCAGTACTCCGACAAGGCACTTCTCCAACAGGAATTCAGCATTCACCCACGCGTGATATTTATCTAGAAATATTAGATGAAAAGAAACGTGGTAATCATGGAATCTAAGTTCAAGAGGAATCATATTACTGCATACTATTATACGATACAAACATATCACACGAAAAATATCAGCAGTGTTGCATGTGTCTTATGTAATAAAGTCTCAGCTTTGACGATATAGAAAAGGATACTGAATAAAGATGTGCAGTCTTTCCCGGCTGCCTTCATTAGCATATCAACACCTGCCAATGTATTCATTAAACATACAACAGTGAAATCTTTCAGCAATGGAGGAAAATTACTAATATGGGCCCGTGAAATCGAATAAAGTGAGATGAAATGCAAACAGACCTCCTGGATGGAACTTCATGTAAGGGGATATATTGTATACACGACCCTTCAAAACTGTCCAGATTGAACCGTCTGCCTTATGTTGCCTAACTTCATCAATTGAGATGCGCCGTCTATTAGTTTGTCCCTTCAGCCCTATACAAAGATGAGATATTCAGTGGGAGTGAAGTGATCAGGCATGAAAGAACACAGATTTAAGCCAGCAGATAAATTCATTAAAACTTCTCATTAGAAATGCTGAGTCTTGCAGTAAAGCACAGGAAAATAGTCCATTCCTGATGTTTTTTCCACATTCTGTTGGATGCTTGTAGAACAAGAGTAACACAAAAAAAGTAATTATCTCATAGATTATTACATTATTATCTAAATGAAACTATCTGAAAAATTCTATATGATGGTTCAATATGGATAAGCAACTGTTAGTGAAAGCATTCAACCACCTACATTTGTATGCCATGACTTGTAACAGAAACACTGCATACCTGGAATTGTAATATGAACAGAATGAAGTCATAAATTTTTTCATTATATCTACCATTTACTTAAATGGATAAGTAAAATTCTTATAATCTTTAACCATTGAGCATATAAAAAAAATTATTTCTTGGGTAGATGAGCCTAAATCCAGAGATATGTCATGTCACATTGGAAGGAAAAAGAGAGGTAATAAATCACAGCACACCTGCAAGATCCGGTTCTGTACGTGTAAGCTTTAACCAGTCCATTTGACTATAACCTTTCTCAAACGGAACTTTGGCCCTAATGATGGGTTTTTTGGCTGCAAGCTTCTGCTCGAGTGTCCCATTTAATGAATTTTCAGCTTCTCCTACTTTTTTTGGCGGTAACCCATTAGATGTGAAATTCAGTTGCTGCATATCACTCTGGTTATCAGATGTAGAACCACCAGATGGTGCATCTTTCATTGAATCACTGCCTCCTGACATGCAATCTGTAATTGAATTATCAACGTTCTGCTCAGTACTGCCACTGATCCGATCATCTTTAAGAGAAATGCTGTTGATATTGGGTATGCTTTCAGGCAATTGCAATGACTCATCATCAACCTGTGAAACTACCTGCACGAGGAATAATAACAAAAAAATTCTTCTAAACAATTTAAAAAATTATGAACTCTAAGCATATACAGTAAATCAAGAAATTAAGTCAATTAGATGAATCAGCATTGACCTAAATAAAGAATAACTTGTGGTTGGATGGATGAAAAAAATATGATGCATAGGTATATGATTGTAAGTGTTAAATGTCTACATAAAGGCTAACATTCATGCTTTTTAATTTGTTTAGTCTCCTTCATTTCCTCTATTTTTCTCAGTCCAAACGCAGCCTAAGAAACTGAGGTCCAGAGACTCCATACAACAACTGAAGTAAGTTTGTAAAAACAAGGAAATTCACCCACGTCCAGATATTAGATTGGAAAAGAAGGATGAAGAATGACGAAAAATAGTGAGATTATATTTCTAAAACAGACATATATGCATCTTTGGTTTAATAGATCAACCCAGAGAAGTTGTGATATATTCACAAAAGTATAGAAGTATTCCATTCTTGTGTGATATCCAAAATGATGTTTAATAAATCCATACAAGTTGCAAATTACATTTCTCAAATCCAACTCTAGCATTTGTAGAATCAAATCTATGTAAGTCACAATGAGTGTTACTCATCGCAAACACAAAGATGCAGAGTAACTAAATACATGAAAATCTCAAACACAACAACGCATGTTGGTCCAAGTGGTAGAGGCATGGATTGGTTAAACAAGTGGTTTTGAATTCGAATCCTTATGTTTGAAAAAAACACCTAGTGGAAGAGGTTTACCGTCTTATAATGCTAACAATACCTTGCCTAGAGTAGTTAAGAACCCGTGGTACATAGGAAACAGGTGGGTCAAAAAAACAAAACAAAATCTCAAACACAATGAGCTACATATCAGTAGATGGACCCAAATTCATACAAAGCTCTTAAGGTTGGAATGCTTCAAATAAAAGGATGTTGATTTATGAAGGCAACATAATTAAGAATTACACAGCTAGCCCTATATTCATGCTTACAAACTTAAATATATACATAACTTCTCTTTGATGAACAAAAGATGAAATCTAATTATCTTCACCAGGCCTTTCTTATCTACTAATGCAAGAGATAGCTCTTGGAGAAAACAAACAATTAAAAGAGATCACACTTTCAGCAAAATTATAATGCTTTTGAAGTCTTACTGTAATCATTAGATAATAATATCCAATAAATTCAGAATAACAGGAGAAGAAAACAGAAGCCAAACTCACATATTTGTATCCATTTAATCCATATAGAAAAGGAAAACAAAGAAGAACACAAATAAATCACAAAAGAAGTGAACTTGCCTGGCAAAACGTGAAGTCCTCCTCCGCATCACCCATTTCTATAATCAAGAAAAACAGCAAAAATCACAACATATACATATACATACATACATATAGATATATATATATATATATATATATATATATATATATATATATATATATATATAATTCACAAGAAAACCAATCAAAAATATAAAAACGAACTGAAAGATACAACCTTTTAGGGTTTTTTCCACATTAAACAAGACACAACAAAATTGAACAAATTCCCACAAAATAAACAATTAAGACCAGATGACCAAGCTGAAAATTATCCAAAAATTGAAATCATTCATAGAATTATCACCTTCAAAGAATCGATTTGCTCGCCTCGCGATTGAAATTGCGGGCTGGAGGGAATTTATTAGGGTTCGTCAAATCGATGACGAGAAGAGAAGAAGTAAACGCATAGTCCTTTTTTCCCAAAAAAATAAATAAATAAATAATTTGGATATAATCTCCACCATTAGATCTATTATCGACGGTCCAAATAAATCGATTTAATCATGAGTAATAAAAGACAGTAATACCCTTACTCCCATCACACCTATCAATGCAAGTTTCAGTAATTCTAACCAAATGCAGGAGTATTGTAGTAACTTTGATTTCTTTATATATTTCTGAAGATCAGTTTCTAGGGTTTCCTCTTCGGCCGCGAGTGTCCAGGCTAGGGATTTGGGAGAGAGAGAGAGAGAGAGAGGGAGAGGGGAGGGAGTTGACGGTGAATCGAGAATGGTGGACAAGGCGAGGAAAGGGAGGAAGGATGTGGTGACGAGAGAGTACACGATCAATCTCCACAAGCGCCTCCATGGCTGGTATCTTTTGTTTTTTCTTCGAATTTTCAGTTTTTATTTTTATTTTATTTCATTTCCTTTTTTTAACTTGGATTCTGATCTAGGTTCTGCTGTTTTAGTTTGGATTGTTAGATCTTTGTTTTATTGGATTAATTTATTTTCATTTTGCTTGTATTTGTTTGTGAATGTGATGATCTAGCTCTGGATTGGAAATGAGTGATAGTTTAATGGTATTGTGTTCTCTAGTTGGGATTTATTTGTTATCAACCTTAAAGATCGCACCTTTTGAATCCTTTTTAATCTCATTTCTAAATTCAATGTTGAGATCTACATTTGATGCCAAGTTTGAAGGTGATGCTATTTATTTCCATGGTGCTTATGTTTCTGTCTATTTTCATCTGGTTTTTAGGAGAATGATATAGGATTTATTTTGATAGGAGAATGAAAGAACTTTCAAGTGTTGATGCAATGATACATTAGTGTAAGTTGCTTGGTGTTGGACTGTGGTATATCACTCACTGGAATTGTTAGCTTGGGGAGTGTTGTTTGGGTGTTGGAAGAGGGATGAAGTCTACAAGTGACAAAGTGCTACTTCCGTCGAGGTTACACTTCCTTGAAGTGTTACTTCAATGCATTTTAGGAAATATCAGTCCAAGTGCTGAAGTAGGTTTTGCTTTGATTAAATTATATTTTATTCATACATATTTAACCTAAAAATTAGTAAAAAGAATGTTAATTTGATTTATTAAGTTGGTTTAAGTTTGAATTTTGTCCAGTTAAAACCTAAAAGAATGGCCTTGGACATAGAGTTGTGATTACTGTTTCTTTTTGAGCCATAGCGAAAATGAGGAAGTGGGTGATGCTGGAAGTAGGACTTGCTCTCATGAGCACTTATGTGGAACAAACACACTTCTGTATGTATGTGTGGAGCTGCTTTGCTTTCACACTCAACTTTAATCAGCCTAACTCCTCATGCTGTTTATTCACTTGCAATCTTCCAAGCTTGTTTGAACAAGCACATATTCACTCTTCTTGATGTAGCATGACGAATGGTTTCTTTGTCAAACATTCAGTAGTGATAATGAAGAATTCTATTGATAGATTGCGCGACCTGTGAGCAATCTCTAGCAAATGTATATCAAATGATCAATGTGATTCAGTCATTACCATGTTGTGTTTTTTTTTTTACTGGACTGTTAAGTATATGCTGTACTGAATTTTATTTTTACTTTTGTGGATTCAGTACTTTCAAGAAGATGGCTCCCAATGCTATTAAAGAGATCAAAAAGTTTGCCCAGAAGGCTATGGGAACAACTGATGTCAGAGTTGATGTGAAGCTCAACAAACAGATTTGGAGCAGGGGGATTCGAGGTGTCCCAAGACGAGTACGTGTGAGGATAGCTCGCAAGAGGAATGATGAGGAGGATGCCAAGGAAGAGCTCTTCTCTCTGGTCACAGTTGCAGAGGTCCCCACAGAAGGCTTGAAGGGTTTGGGAACAAAGGTTATTGAGGATGAAGATGAGTGAAAGTTCCATTTGCGCCCTCTGCCTAGGCTACTTTACCAATTATTCTCAAGTGTGGAGAAAGCTTTATTTAGATTTTTATAGGTCCTTTTTCAAAGAATTTTGTATGTTTGGATTATGATAACTTTTGTTGGATTCTCTGTTATTTTTGGAACCTAATGTTTTAAGTATTGTTGTTTTTTCTGCACAAGTTCTGTTTGATTGTGCGCATGTTGAGTTTCTTGGTTAACAAAGACAAATAATAGTCTTTGTTGCCAGAGAAATTTGCAGGTTGATGAAGTTAATAATTATTAAGGATTGAAATTAGTGATCCACAGAGAAAAAGAAAAAAAAAGGCCTGCAACTTATTGCAAAGGGCTGGCAAAATGATAAATAAGAATGTGAATTTACTAGCTCAATGTGTGTATATATATAGTGAAAAAAAAATTCAAATATATGTTTTGCTCTCATTATTATCAGCAAAAAACGAATTTCATAACTGTAACATATGGATCTTTTCTTCGTGCCTTTACAACAACTAAAACCCATATGAAGTGCTGATTTAAGCACCAAATCCTTCATTTTCACTTCAAGCTCCCTTGTAATGAAAAGGATCATTTATCTAGACACCATAGGGAGGACCGGAGGAGTGTTCTTTTAGGCTTCACAATCTCAGTTTCTATACTCCCACAAAGTTAAGCTCAAAACAAACCGTGACGAAGAAAACTGACGTTCAGTTTGAGTGCATTGACAGCCTCAAAGAAAGCTGAGATCACAGCTTGGCATTCCTGAGCAAAACATCTGATCAAGGATAAACTGTAATCAAGTTGATCAGCAATCATTTGAAGCCACTATTTCTGCATGAGGATTTTACAGCACACTGATAATGCTCTATTCCAGGCATAACTTCAGAAGAATATTCTACTCTTGATGAGTTACCTCATAATTTTACCATGCTTAACAAATGCAACTTAACTATCAATTAGCACATATGCTTGTTATGGTATCGGAATTATCCAAGAGCTTGTTATCTTCCAAAGAACATGTGCCTAGCCTTAGAGCAAAACTCCTCTGTCAAGGTATTCGAAAAGGATTGAAACTTCATCATTCACCAGTAGTCTCCACAAGAACATGACCCTCCTACTACCAGATGAAAGCGGTTCTTATCCCTCAGCGAGAGTTCTCTTTCACAAACCTTTGATACAAACTTTGCAAAATTATGGCAATCAACACAGATGCGGAGGTTCTTCACTATTCTTATCGTCCCATTGTAAGAAGTGTGCATCATCCCAAAAGCTATTGCCAATTTCTCACTGTGACCAAGAAGGATTCGCTCCTTCTGCTCATCATCCACATCATGCAACACACAACTCAGATCAGGAACATAGCCTGCCTCTTTGATCTTCACGAACAACTCCATGACCTTGGCATTTATTACCTCCTTCTGAGGATGTGTGCGGTCACCAGAATGGAAAGTATGAACTGTTTTCTCAAGATCAATCCAGCTCCTCCCCGGCTCTTTTGTCACCGTCTTTTCCTTCATTAACTGTCTCACTTTAAGCACGTCCTCCCATCTCCCAGCATTAGCATATAAATTAGAGAGAATCACATAGCTTCCTGCGTTTTCTGGTTCGAGGTCAAGGAGCTTTTGAAAAACAAATTCTCCAATATGAACATTAGCATGAAGTCTGCAAGCACTTAAAAGTGAGCCCCATATAGCTGAGGTTGGCTCAAATGGCATATCTAGTATGAAGTTAAAAGCCTTTTCTATTCTCCCGGCACGTCCAAGAAGATCAACGACACAACCATAATGCTCTATATCTGGCTTGACACTCTTCTCATCAAGCATGCTTTCAAAGATATCAAGACCCTCATCAACTAATCCACCGTGGCTGCAACCGGTTAGAACAGCCATGTAAGTAACACCATCAGGTTTAACCACATTCATGGACTTGAAAAGCTTGACAACCTCATGCCCTAGGCCATGCTTACTATATCCTACAAGCATAGCATTCCAGCTGATCGTAGTTCTCTCTGGCATGCTATCAAAAATCCTCCTAGAATAAGCAACATTCCCGCATTTTGAGTACATATCAATAAGAGAATTCTGTAGGACAACATAAAATGGTACTTCACGCCGGACTACCAGACCGTGAACTTGCCTGCCATAATTTAAAGCAGCAAGGCCAGACAATGCAGTCAGAAGACTAGCAAAAGTAACATAATTACATTCCATTCCATCATTAAATAATTTCCGAAATAAATCCAAGGCTTCGTCATCAAGGCCCAATTGTGCATATCCAGAAATAATAGCAGTACAAGAAACAACATCTCTTTCAGGCAGCATGTCAAATATTCTACGAGCTTCATGGATTTTTCCACTTTTTGCATACATGTCAAGAAGAGAGCTACCAACAAATATGTGTGTATCAAAGTTGCTCTTTAATGCAAGAGAATGGATTTGTATTCCATTCTCAAGACCAAATGGACCAGTACAAGATGTCAGTGCGGTAGCAAATGTATATTCATTTGGTTTCATGCCTGTCAAGTAAAAAGTTATGGTTATTAGGTCCTTACTATTTATTTTGTCATGCATTTTCAAACCCTTCCCAAGAAGTACAACTTGCAAGGAGAAGCAGCATAATGCGTAATTTTTTTTATATCAATTCTTAGAAGGTCGATAAGGAAAATAGAAAAGAATTATATGCAGTAGGAAAAACCTCATGATAGTTATCGCATGACAATGTGATAACTATCAAATAAAAGCTATATATATATATAAATAACTTGGTGTTAGCTTGATATACTCGTCAGGGATCACATTAATGTAGACGTAAAGGAAAACGGTAAGACTGAAATCTATGAAAAAACCATCTTAAAAAAATAGAGTATACCACATTTAGAGAAGCAAGTCACCCACATTCTACATAATAAAAGCACAACATTATGCATTCAAATAGATGCACCAAATCCTCACAGATCAACCACAACTATCGCTACGCTCATAAAAACTAAGGAATGCCAATTAGTATCAGGTCAAATGATTTTAGTTTAGCAGTATCCAGAAGTCGATTCACATTCCACATCTACACAAGGTTTCAGGGAAATTATACAGTAATGAGAATCCAGATCATAAGGTTCAAGTTTCATTAGCTAAAAAAGCAGCCATCTTTGAACTTTTGCTAAAGAAAAAGTCATTCTAGTAGATAAACCACTTTATACTCCCGAATAACTAAAAAATCCATGAGATTTGAAACAACACTAAGGCTAGATTGTCTCATCAAACAAAGAAAAAAAAACTTCTTTTTTACCTGTTTTCAACATCTGAAGGAAGAGGTCCAGCCCCTCAGAGTGAAGTCCACTCTGCGAATACCCAGAAATCATAGCAGTCCAAGAGACAATACTCCTCTGTGGCATTCCATCAAGCATCATGCGAGCATCCCGCAATGAGCCACACTTGACATACATGATCAAGAGCCTGGTCTCAAGGTAGACATTGGGGTGGTAAAGGGTCTTGATGATGTGGGCATGGACTCGCTGACCCTCCCTGAGAGCTCCAAGACCGATGCATTGGGTGATAAGCGAGTCATAGCCATGGAAGCAGACCTCTGGTCCAAGGAAGGCCATTGCAAGGAGAGCATCACTGAGCCTACCGTTGAGGCAAAGTAAGCTTAGATTTGAATCTGGCGCGAAATGGCCGTTGTTTTGGCGGGAGACGATGTGATTGGATGAGGAGTGGAGGTGGCGGGAGAGGCATCTTCTCGCGAGCATTACCGGTGGGGAACTGTGCTGCCCGCGAAAACTTGGAAAAAAAAAAAGGCACGAATCTCAAAGGAACAAAAATTTGAAAGGAGCCGTAGGATGGATTCCCGCCTTGAATAACAAGGCTTCTCCTCAGACAGTAACTTCTTATCCTAGAAGCGCTACGTGGTGGTTTATTATTGGATCTCACTTAGTCTGTTTAAGTTCCACGTGTCGTTATTAGGATCATTAATCTCCTCCGCGAGACAACGCATTCCTAGATTCCTCTACTATTTAAACCAAGCCACACAGAGAGAGAGAGAGAGTATTGCCATGGCTTCAACGCCGGCATCAAGGTTCAGGGGCTTCGCTACGGTAGCGGTGAGTTTGATTTTGAGCTCTTTTTTATTTGATTTTTGGTTATTTTTCAAATTTGGATGTGATCTTTGCTGTTAGATTCCTGAAATGAATTTCTTGGATTAGAGCTACTTTCATAGTGAATGATTTTGTTATTTTTCAGATCAGTTGATATATTTCTCATTTGGTTCCATCCATGGTTGATTAGATGCCTTGTTATCCAGATTTTTATGTTTATTTCTTGAAATTTTGGAGAGAAGGAGCTCATTTGATATTTGAGGAGGATGATTGCTATTGATGATTTGATTATGAATCCAAATGAATGTTTCATTAGATTTGTTGTTGGTGATGATGAGATTTTTTACATTAGAAATGGTTTATAGATGGAAATCTTTGATAGTTTCTTGCCTTTGGATTATTTTTTTTTTAATTGATAGTGTGGTTTTAGATCGGTTGCTCAATTACTCATTTGATTCCATCGATGCTGGTCGGGATGTCTTGTTATCCAGATTTTATGTGGATTCTTGAAAAAAAATTGGAGAAAAGAAACTCATGGATTGGATTTTTTTGGAGGATTATTGCTATTGGTGGTTTGGTTTTTGAGAACTAATGGACATTTCACTAGATTTGGTGTTGGTGATGATGAAATCTTTGACAGTAGAATTGATTTATAGATGGAAATTTTCAGAGTGACCAAAATTTATAGTTTTTAGTCCTGAATTAGATGACTTTTATACACTAGAAGACTCACGCTTGTGTTTGGATCTGATTAAAATGAAGAGCATACGCTTTTATACTCATCTCAGTGTTCATCTTAGGGGATCAGAGTAGTCATCTTACTTCGAATTTGAAAACTATGATAACTTGTTGCTGGAAAAGTCGGTAGAATTTTTCTTTTTTTTTTTTCCTTAAAGTAGCATTGAATTGAACTTTTGAAATAGCGTGTGAGTGAGTATGACTCTGTGCTGAGGTAGGGGCTGTGTACACTCGTTCCTACTGGTATTAATACTGTAAGAATTTTGTGCATCAGACTGCACTTTGCAGTCTTCCTTGAGAAATTTTCTTGATTGAAGATAAAGACTTACTTGCAAATTTTGGATAATTGAGGACTGGACTTACTTTTAGAAAATGTGCTTGGTCTAAAAATATGCAAAAATACGATCACTTCTTTATTTGGATTGCAGTCTTCCTTGAGACATTTTCTTGAAGCTTCAGCTTTAATACAATACTTGATGAAGTCTAGCCTGATATTTTCTTTTTCTGTGAATTGCATATGAAAATAAAGCAAGTGAAACAAGAACATGCCTGACCTCTTTGGTTCATATCATTCTTCTTAAAGAGTGCATGCCTTTCAATGTAGAAGATCATAACATGAGTAAATCGGCCATTGGATCCCTAATTTCAAGGAATTGATTAATAAAATTCTAGAAACCAAACTAATAGTCCTGAGATAAACTTAACGATAAAGGAAACAATAGTAAGTGAAGATAAGGTTGTCCTTTAGAATAGAACAGTGAAAAGAATAGTTATGCTGAGTCAATGTCATTGAAATTGAGGGTTTTGATTGTAACATCTAGAAATTCCTTATGCTTGGTCGGTGATTTGCACATAAATTGGCAAAATTCAAGGGCTTTGAAACTTAACTATCTTGGAATGGGACAGTCCACGTCAGATGGAATGCTTTGAGCTTTGGTTAATGTTATTTTGCTTAATATTGTCCAATATATTTGTTGAATACTGTTTCATGAATCAATTACCTCTCTGTTTGAGCAATGTTTTCTTGGTTTGCTCGTTTTAATTACTGCTAAGCTATAAATTCACACTATATGCTTCTCCTTGTCTGAAATTGCTTGTGTTCCTTACTGGAAGGGAAGGTAAGCCCTGGATGAATTACATTTTATTTTTGCATTGGGAGGGTACATCTATGCCCTGAAGTAGACCGAAAATTTTTAATCGTATTATATGCTCTGTGGAACTCCAGGATATTATTTTATTTTACACTTGAGCTTTGTTTACGAGTTACTAGAGAAAATTTCCAGAAAATTTTAGGTATAGCTTTGATATATATATATATGTGATACATGACCTCTTACAGGTTTCAAGTTTTAGGCATGTAGTGATTTCCCACTAAAACAGCGTTTTTGCTTTGCTTGTAGGAAAAACAAAATCATCCATTTTTGGGTAAGGTATAAGGCTATTTTACCAGAAAGGGCAAAGATAGAAACGTTATATAATGAAAATAGGGCATGAAATATCTCCTCCCAGATTTACCTAACAAGACGTAGGGGCTTTTTCATATTAAGAGCTAGACATCTAGCGTCACATCTGTCGGCTGGTGCTTGTGGCCTCTTTTGAGTTTTGTCTTAATCCATCGGTTGTGCTCCAATTGACGATCCAGACGAACATTTGAGTGTTTCCTACTTTTCTTGAACAAATCAAACAATAATATATTTGCACATTCAAGTTGCTCTTTGACGAGAAATTAAGAGTGCCCAAATGAAGGCTTGCTTGTTATGTAGTATTATATATATATATACATGCTCGTAATAGACTGAAATGAGAACCAAGAACCAAGAGAAGTCAATAATAGGATCTGAAGAACAGAATTACCAAATACTAGACAATGTAGACATTATATATAATATATATGGCGAGAGAAGTTAGGGTTTCATCATTTCCTCCAAGCAAATAGCAGAGAAATTGACAATCCTAAAGAATGCATAGAGAGAGGTTAGGTCTCTTCTCCCACCCTACTCTGCCTCCTAACAAGCACTTATCAGTTATGTACAATGAGGATTTAACAAGAAAACACTACTCCCTTCTGGCTTTCTCATAGTTCTGTCTTCAACTGGTTAGCATGCATGGGCACTGCAAGAACAAGCAAATCAAGTATAGAAATCAGTGTATCAAGAAAAATAAGTTATTCGTGTGTATGATAAAAAATATTGAAACCTCAAGCAAGCCCAATTTTTGTGATTAAGGATGTGTTTGGTTGGACCACGGAACATTAGCAATTTTCTTCCAATCGAGACAAAAATCAGGACTTAAAATTCATTTTAGTTATTGTATGAGATCAGTAATTTATTTAGTTGTTGGGGTTGCTGTAATTCAGTAAGAACTAGGGGAACAAGAGGTGAAGAGTGGTCCCTAGTAAGAGAAGAGATGCCAAATGGTGGACCCTGATGTTGTGTCCTTGCAAGTGATTGGCCGGTCCTTAACTATTATCAGGGGAAGGGCCTGAATGAACATTGAAGCAATAATTTAAGGCCATTGGAGCTGAAAACGGCCAATCAGATGGGGGTACAGATCAATAAAAAATCTGTGACTTTTTTTCAAAATAAAATAAAATAAAATAAATAAAATCTGTAGACAAACCAGGACAGCCCTAAAGAAAGACAAGTCTGGGACCCTTTCCTACAGCTTATCATCCACAGAGGAAGGAATAGGAACACCTAAGCTCTCCATGGACAAGGACACTCTAGCAGGCATCCCTGAATGAAATGCTTAAGAGTCACAAAACTGGTAATCTTGAAAGCTAAGTAAATTGTCTCAAAAGCTAAGCTGCAATTATTTTCAGCCAAGAACCTACAGTACTTTTAATATAATACCACCGGTTGAAAATTTTACTAATATGGTGATCCTTTTTTAAAGGTTGAGTCTTAGTTAAAGAACATTTAAAACTTTAGCTGACCAGTCATACGACCTAGTATGTCAGTAAACATACAGGCACTGCCATATTGGATGGTTGCGTCAACAAGGAGAGAAAAAGAAATACTTCCAACCTTTCTTCTACCACTCCCGGGAAAGTAACTTCCCATCCCCATTCCAGTAAAAAATTAGGGCCGTCCAAGTTTAACTTTCATATAGTTTCTTATTTTTGTTTTTATTTTAAACTGTTATCACACCAAACAAGGGTTAGTTTAGAAATGCACGCCCAAACTTTGACTCACTAAGTCAAACAAAGATAGAAAATATAGGTGAGAAAGCGTAGAAAACAAACAATTAACTGGAGAAAAAGAAGCAGCAGCAGTTTACCAGAAGTGACGGGGTCATAGGCGAAAAGGGCGGTAGCGGGGTTGCCGATAAAGACGCGCGGCTGCTGCTGGTGCTGATGCTGGTCCTGAGTCTCGTCCCTATCCCATTGCTGCCGCTCCTCCTCTGTCTCTGTCTGTACTACATCAATGTCACACATGTTCTGCTCCTGCTGCCTTCTACCAACATTTCCCATACCCTCTTCCGTCCACATTCCCATCTCACTCCCAACTGTTAATACCCTTCCACACTGAACAAACGCACCCAAAACAATTCATCACTCTTATAACCATCAACTCCCTCAATTTCAACTAGGCTTACCAAACATTAAGAATGAACAAATAAACAATAACCAAAGAGTCTTAGCAGCACGTGTATGTTAATTAGTGTATGCGCAGTTACTGATCCCAAAGCAAAGAAAATGTCCCCATTTTCTTTGTTTGTTCAAGGGGGTTGTTGTTATTATGTGCTTGTGTAGTATGTATGCTAGCTTTTGTTCAAGAGAAAATTAGCTTGTAGTAGTAGTACCATGAACGTAAGAAAGAACTAAAGAAACTAGAAAGTCATAATTTCCTGCTGGTGCTGGTTCCTAAAAATTAAAAACTTTTTTTAAAAAAAAGACATGGGAATCAGAGAAAACACGAAGACCAAGAAGGTCAGGTACCTCTGCCGATAAAAAGCTGTCGAGGCCGCTGAAGTCTATCCGGGGGGTCACCGCTGCCAGCCTCATCGACAGGAACTGCAAACCCCAACAACCAACTTGTTGACAAAACGATGAGACATCCATAAAACCCAACACAAACTACACTGTCAGGGGTATTTTTGGAAATTAACAAGGATTTTATATTGCTCTCTATACATACCTCAACTAGCCGCTGCAATGACTGGACGTGGTTGATGATTTCGTCCAGCACCAGCGCCGTGCCTGATATCTGATTTATATATATATATATATATATATTTAATTTACAAAGTAAATTCAAATAGTTAGCAAGTTGAAAAAGCGTGTGCTGCATTAATTAACTAAGTAAAACGATTTGATTAGGGACATTGATGTATTTCCGGCATGTGAACAACGAGGACATAAATTCCGGTATTCATTAGAAACATTGGGATTTTGATTTTACCACAATCGTACACCCCTTTTTATATAACAATAATAATAATGACTTGCCTTCTAAACGAAAAACTAATTAATTAAAAGCCTTTTCTTTTTTCCTATTAGGCAGACCCTTTCAATATATATATATATATATATATTTATAAAGTTTAGGGACACAATGAATAATTAACCTTATGGGCAAAAGATCAATAATGCGGTAAACGGCAGAGAAAAGGAAAGCCTGAAAAATGCAAAACTTTTACAAGCATCTGTCATTGTTTCCAATCCCAACCCGACCGCATGTTTGGTAGACCAACCGGATCACACCACCCCACGAATCCAACTGTTTGCCTACCCACTACTTCTTCATTAAGACCCTTTGATTCGACCAAAATAACAACCATGCCATATAAACCTTTTTATTTCACCCAAATAAAATAAAATAAAATAACTTTTAAATCAGGCTGACCTTGCTGCAACCGGGGACCAATTCCTGCAGCAGCTTCATCCTAGCATTTATTTTCTCCCTCCTTGCCTAAAAAAATTAATTTTAAAAAAAACAACATTTTAAAGAAAATTTTTTTAAAAAAAAAAAGAAAAATAATTAATCAATGATTAGATTCTAATGACGAGGATTACTCTTTCTGCCAAACTATGGCTATCAGTGGCCTGGCCACGCCGAGCTCGGACGTGGACGTAAGGGAGCTTCTCGTTCTCCTCCGATGGTTTTCCGGCTCCCTCTTCTCCACTCCGGCTCTTCTTCGCCGGTGGCTTAGCCTGTAACCAAACCGCGTTTCCAGATTCGCACAAGAGAATGGAAAAGCAATGAAATATAACCCTAGAATTCTCTATACCTTGTTCCGGTCACCGTCCTTCCGTTTCACCGGCCGCTGAGGCCGGTCACCGGAGTCGGAGTCCACAGGCTCCAGCTTCGGGCGTGGTGCGTGGCTGCCGGAGTTTGACGCCTGTGGAGACTCCCCCAGCGGCGGCGAAGACGGAGAACTTGGCGGCGCGCTCGACCAGCGCGGTGTTAGATGGGAACGTCGGCGAGCAACCGAGAGGCAGCACAGCAGTTGAGCGCCGGTAGATCTCACCGGGTTCGTGGAGGAGCTCGACGGCCTGGTTCGGTGGTAGGCCGAGAAGGGCCGTGAATGAGCTTCCGTTAGCCGGGGATGACCCATCTCGCATCAAACTCTGGATCTCCAACTCGAACCGGAGCGTCTCGGCGATCTCCGGCGTGTAGTTGCCGGAGTTCCCCGATCCGGCGCCGGTACTCCGTGCCGGCTCCATGCGATCCTCAATTGTAGCAAAACGCACCTGAATCCGGCAACGATCTCTGTGAATTCCGTGATCCGGAGCCCTAATTCGGCTCTGAATCGCGAGGTTTCGTCGATGCAAACGATGGCGGTGCTGACGGCAGTGAAAAGGGGCCACTGGCGGTGCTTCAGAGCATTATATAAAGGACAAGAGTGAAACGTTATTAATTAATTAATTAATTAATTAAGAGTATTAGTTTTTTTAAAAAAATTACTATACGAGAAGAAGCCGGGGCCGGAAAGCAACGTCCGCAACCACATAAAAAAGGGTGAGAAATTTGGGGAACTGTTGAACTTATTATTATTATTATTTGAAAATTTAAAATTTAATACTATTAATAAAAAAAGTTAAAACGCCTGCGACTTCGTTCTCTCAGTCAAACACTAGTTTTTAGTATATTATTATTATATTGTAAATTAGTATTTATTACTCACTGGAATGGTTAGTTTCAGTGAGTAAAACGCAAACACATCCACACGTCAACGAATGCGAGGAAACGGAGTAAAACCGGAAACTGATGAGAGAGAGAGATAAAGGAAGCGTGGATGTTTTGGAGCAGTTTCCACAGTGACTCTGACACTGGGACCGTATTGTATTAATGATACCGAACTGTACAATTATACGGTCATGAACGTATATTTCTGTAGTGTATAGTCTGTAGTCTATATCTTGACACGTTGTTGTCAAACGGTATCGTGTCCATTTGTTTCAACACGATTCCCGAGCAAGCCCTGGCTGGTAACGGATCTGGATGTGGATCCGCTTAGCTTTCGGGCGAAGGTGTATAACCCGTTTCGTGGCGACGAGAGAGAGAGAGAGAGAGAAAAAGAGGGAACTATAGGCAAGAGTACGAAGGAGCGCCGGCGGGTCTAATCAAGCAGAAGTAAAGATTCGATGGTTGGCCAGTGAGAGATAGAAACGTGGCTGATTCGCTGAGGGGCGGCTGTTTCCGAGGCGCACCTCCACCCCCTTACCCGTGAGATTCACGTGATTCTTATGCACCGCTAAAAATAAAATTACAATATATTTATATAACCCTGATAAAATACAAAATTGTGCAGTGCCCTTCTTACAAGTTACAATTTCTCATCCGTTCGTGGTTTCCTTTTTGATTTCTATGCTATTTTTGTTACTTTAATCTCCATAATTTTATTATATATATATATATATGATTTATAAATGCAGTTGGAAACCCATGAAATTATTTCTATATTTAAACAGTCTATAAATAGAATAACTAAAAATTTATGATTCAACAACATTAAATTAAATCTATTACATAAAGATGTTAGTGTAAAAATTTAAAAGTTTTGATATCAAGTGTCACTAGTCTAATACTGTATTAATAGGTGAAAATGCATGGGTTAGATGCTCAAAATTTTCATATATGCATATATTATTGATTGTACATGTGTTTGTGGAATTTTATTAGGAAAAATAAATGTATTTAGAATTTCAAATAACCAAAATGGCTTTAGGATTGAGTAATATTAGGATTATTTATATTAATTTTATATTAAAGCAAAGTGGCTTTTGGTGGGACTTAGTACACAAGCAAATAATTTGAAAATTTTGAAGTATATATATAGATAAATTTAAATAGTTTGAAGTTCAAATGCAGTATTAAAATATGCATATTTAAAATATATATATATATATATATATATATATAAGGAAAGCTAATTTCTAAAAATAAAATTATAAACTAAAGATGAGAGGTTGGAGCAGAGCAAGTATATGTTTTGGTGACGTGAGAGCAAAGGGATCTGGAGAAGACGGTGGAGGATGTGGTCCCCACTCCTCAGCAGGCGGCATTGGATGTGCCATCAATCAAAGCAATGTTGTGGCCCACTAGATCAGAAGGACCATTAAAATGAAGGAACGGTCCAGATCGCTGCTGAGATTGTTTGGTGGCTGTCCCGTCCGGTACTGGAGATGGACACTGACATACGTACGTAGTACCGTTTTGTAAGTAAGTGTACGAGGATACGGTATGATGTACTCGTATGTGGTATTTTAACGTAGAGTGATCTTCTGGTCTCTCTGTCTGGTCACTGGTCAGGTGTTCGTCCACGCTCGGGTGACGGTTCGCCGTTCGCTTTCCCACCCCTTCCTTATCTGCCAGCTGAGGTCCAGCGTACCGCTCTTCTTTCTTGGCTGGAATGCATGTGGGCCCCACTCTTTCCTTCTTATTATAGATTAACTGGACTAGCTCAAACATAGAACAGCGTCTACTTTGTTTGTGATGAAGTGAAGGATGACTCGCCATACTTTTAGTTTGAGGGTATGTTTTCTAAGATTTATTTTGTTAAATAAAACTTCCAAATAGAGGTTTTTAATTAAATAAATTTCATTAAATATATGTTATTTTAATCAACTATTGGTCCTTATTAGCAAAAAAATATCTGTCAATTACCTCAACAATCAATAGGAGAAACTAGTTCATTTTCTTTTCAAATAGAAAATCGAACATTTGACCAAATTCAAAGTTTGTGAATTATCCTAGTTTATTAAAAAATAAAAAAAAATGTTTGAACTATATATTAAGACGATAGTGAAACCCTCGACACTTTTAACCACTAGGCTATTGCTGTGTGCACAACAATAATAATTATCAATTATATTTAATTATATTTTTATTTAATCAACATTTGAAAGGGAAAAAAGATTAAAAATGATTTGGAACAAAATTAGTTTTGTCAAGTGATTGCTCATCTAAGAAAATACATATATATAGATAGGGATGTGTATATAAGATCAATGATAGTCTGCTTGTGAGTTCTCATTAAGTTGATAAAAAAAAAAATGGGTGCAAACTCACTTCCACAATAAGAGACTTTTGGTATTACTTGAAATTAAGCAATAAAAATCCTATAAATCAAACATTTTTTAATGGGACCAGCCCCGTTGAATCACAAGTTCTCTAATAACACATATACTAAATCAAAATGATGATAATAATACATCTGCAAATGAAGAGGATAGAGTGTTGGTACAATGTGCATGGAGTGACAATGTTTGGTGGGGGTGGTGGGCATCGAAATCCATTTGAGACCTTTTGTTGATGAATGAAGGGGAAAAAAGAAAAATGAAAGGGGGGATTAAAAAGGCCCACATTTCATATCAAAGTTTCAAAACAAAGGTTGGTGGTTGGAGCCAGATAGTGTGTTGTGTGGCTGCCTGACCCTCCCAACCCCCTTTTGTTCTTTTTTATTGTCTCAAATCTCCCGCTCTCTCAATTGGGGATGTGATAGTGTCCCACTCTCATGTCTCATGTTTTCTTCACCTAATCTTATTCTTCATTTGTTGTTAACGTTGCTGTTTTGCTAAAGCCAATGATAATTACATGTGTTCTTGTTTACACTAATCAAGTGCACAAAAAAACAAAAAATTAAATTTTTTTTTTTTCTTTTTTTGAGTTTTTTAGCGGCTAGTCACTGTGAGATAAGAGACATATAGACACTTCGAGTACAGTCTATTGGTTCATATACATATAAGGACATGGACTATTCACAGTTGACAGTTTGAAAATGCGTATTCTCATCTCATGGAATCAATCTTTCACCCGCTGCTTAGCAATAGCAATTCTACGGAGATTTAAGCACTAATTGACATAATGCATGCTAAAGAAACTTGCATGTGAGAGCACACAGGATTTTACTAGCTTTGATAATTTGCTTCATTTTAGAAAAATTATAGACAAATTATGAGTATATATATATATATATATATATATTGGAGTAGGGTTCCCTTGTAGAGAAATTTTAGTAGGAATTAATTATATGAGCCAAATTCTATCGAGTTTCTAAACCTTCATCCAATTGTGCAATTTCCTACCATCATATCGTTTTTATTTTTTTAGCATGTTGTTTATTTTTAAAAAATAAATGAGAAACATGTTTTGCCTTAGGATTCCTGCAGGGGAAAATGAGAAAAAAAAAATTTTTTTTTGAGAAAAAGATGAAAGAAATAACAAACGTGTTTGCTCATGAACCATTTTTGCTGGCGAACCACTTCCTCTTCACTGGTTGCAAGTTTCAAACCAAATATCCAATCTTTCTGAGAACTATTGCAAGGCGCTAGCATGACAGTGGCAGCATTCGCTTTGAGTTCTCTCTCTTCGTCTCCTCTCCGGGTTCGCTCCTTCAAAGAAGATCTCCGAGGCCAGAGAGTTGCAGTAAGTCTCCTCGAGCTTTTAATTTTCTCAAAAGCATTGCAGTTGTCTTCATAGTTTTAGTGTGATTTTGTGTATTGGGATGAATTATGAAGATTTCACTGAAAAAGATGACAACTTGAGACTACATGAATGAAAAAAATGATGCATTTTTAGATTCGGTTCTGTCTAGGTTGTTGGTTTGGGGAACTCTGGCAGGGCTGCTATAGATCTTGCACTTGCTAGAGGTGCTTCTGTTTTGGCAATTGACAAGAATGAACAGTTGATGCCACTGGAGGTACCTGTAGTCATAGAAACTACTGATTCTAACTTCCAAAGTGCGTTTATCTCCCTCCTTCATTTCTTTATTCTTGTTGTCTGAAAAGAAAATGCTTATTGATTTCAGAATGATAGTCAATTTTCTGGAAATGCATGTCTGCAAACAATTCTTGGACATTGTGATACTTCGCTTCTTGCTAATGCTGATAGGATTGTTGTTTCTCCTGGAGTTTCTCTTGAAGAGTTTGGCCTGTCAACACTACTTCAATCAGTAAGCTTGAATAATAAGTGAATAACAAGCCTCTATCAATCTGTCATGGGGATTATTATACTGTAGTCCAATTGTAGGGAAGGCGTGTGATGTCTGAGTTGGACTTTGCTTCTGAGCCGTTGCCAGAAAGCATCAAGATTTTGGCAATCACTGGAACAAATGGGAAATCCACTGTGACCAACTTCGCCGGGCAGGTAGGCTCTGCTTCCTGCTTGAATTGACATTTTGTTTCAGTTGATCCACCTTTACCTTGGATGAGGTCGAGCATCAATAAATCACATATAAGTTAATGTAGTCCTCCAGCATGTTGATAATAATTCTGTTGAAGCTACTGCAAATTGCCTCTCTCCATCTCTACCATTCTGATTTGGGCTGTTTATTCATGGCATTTGCCAACTTGCCTCATTGCTTCAAATTTTTCTTCAATGAGAGGATATTGATCCATTTTATGTTGCAGATGTTACATAACGTAGGAATCGAGGCTTTTGTTGGAGGAAACCTTGGCACACCGCTGTCAAAAGCTGCCAAGCAATGTTTAGAAGCACCCACTCAAAGACAACCATATCAGGTAATTTCTTTAGTTTTAGTTCTATATGTGTTCCGATATTGAGCTCATTTGTCATTGCACTAATGATAATCCGTTGCTTCCATATCTTCTCTTTGAATGTGATCCCTATTAAGGTAGAACAATGTCATCATCTGGTTTGTACTTAATACAAGAGGCATTGACATAAACTATACTCATGTTATTTTACAGACATACTCAATCACATATGATTGATAACAATATCTGCTTATCTCAAATGACAGTCATTAAAATTTGAGGGTAGGTGATTATACCTCATGTAACAGAAGGATAGGCATTTGAATGTTACTGTACGTAGACCTTTTGCTACAAAAGAAAAAATTGGTGAGATCCAGAGGAAGATGATAAAGAGATAGAGGTTCAAGTTCAAACTCTATGCAGGTCGATGTTGCTTGCAGATACTTTTACTTGTGTATGAATCGAGAGTGGTAAGTAGAACTCTCCTGTGTCTGATGGAGCATCAAGCTTGAGATATGAAAGTTCTAGGGGAATACAAACTCAATACAGAATGGCATAGTCTTGAATCTTCTTTTCTGTGCGCACATGACATCCTTGCTTTTGCTTGTTACATATTCGTCTCTTTACAAGAAATATTTTTGTAAACTTATTTAAAAATAAAATAAAAAATAAAAAACAAAAGCCTCAAATGGCACATTAAAAGCAAATTCTCTTACTAGAAATATTTGTATAAAGTTTTATCTGCAATCTTCAAAAATTATTTCATAGGTTGCTGTGGTGGAGGTTAGCAGCTACCAAATGGAAATTCCAAATCAGCATTTCTCTCCTTCTGTAAGCCATACTTCAAAGTTGTGGATTATACTAAAATGAGTGGTTGCCATGTAAAGTAGTTCAATAACTCTTGCAAGGTCTTTAAAGGTTGCAGTGGTCTTAAACCTTACTCCCGATCATCTTGAGAGACATAAAACAATGGAAAACTATGCTCTTATGAAATGCAGCCTTTTTTCTCATATGAAGGATGGTAGACTAGCGGTCCTTCCACAAGGTATAATTGAAGTTTGATTACCTTTTCAAGTTCCAAGGTGGCCTGTGTTTTAGTTCTGACGTGTAAATAACTTAACTTTTTGTGGCATTTTGCACAGATTTTCTTTCTTTTTTCACACTGATAAATTCGTAAATTTGGTTGAACAGTTGCTTATTCACATTATTCTTTCAGGGAACGATTTCATAAATGATGCTTTCGGCAAAAAAGCGAGGGAGTGCAATGTTGCCTGGATAGGGGATTTGCCAGGCATCAAAGTAGAATAATCTTCCTCTCTACGACCATTTTCTCTATGTTTAATCTCATTTTCTGTAGCAAATTAACCATCATATTTATCGATAAAGGTGGATGCAGCAGCTAAGGTTGCTACCTTCAAATTCCCCTCTTCTGAGCTTGTGACTAATCTGCAATTGGGAACTCTGAAGGCAATGGGAACCCACAACTTCATTAATGCTGCAGTCGCTGCATTTTCAGTTCTTGGATTAGATGTTGGGATCGATAATGACTCCATTCATAATACAATTGAAAGCTTGACTTTACTCCCTCATCGAATGCAAATTGGTATTACTCCTGTCTCTTTCTGTGTGTTTGCAGGCATGCCTGGGAGGCTCTGCATGTTTGACATTTTACAGTGCAGTGTGCAGGGATGCTCACGGGGTAACATGGGTTGACGACAGTAAGGCAACAAATGTTGAATCAACATTCACTGGATTGATGGGTCTCAAGGAACATAAATTGGTCGTGCTTCTTGGTGGCCTTGCGAAGGTATAACTCACATTCTCTATTGCCCTTTTTATGCTGATACCTTGTTTACATTATCAGCTTTTATCTGTTATTGAGTGTGACTTAGTAGTTCCTTAAAAATTTTGCACTATAAGAAGTAAACATTTTGTCTGAAACTTGGGATTATAGTTCAGTGGAGCATGCATTTTTATCTACTTGTTTGTCTCTGCAGGTGATGAGTGGTAATGTTTCAAACGGCTTTGAAAAGTTAGTTGAACTTTTGAATGACCATAGAGGTGTTATCACTGTAAGAAGCAACTTCTTAATTTTTGCTGAATATTTTGCGGATTATATATATATACCGTCTGCTTCTTTCCCTGACCAAGAAAAGAAGAGATTTATCATGCAATAATAAGCCGACGAACTAATGAATGTGTGCATCAAATGTTCTCAGTTTGGATCATCAGGAGAAATGATTTATAAGACCTTATGCGACAGTGGACTTAGCACACCGTGTGTTCAAGCTACAAATCTTGAAGGTGCAGTTAACTGTGCAAGAAGCATGGCGAGATCTGGTCTGTCTTCTTTGTATTTCATAATAATCTATGTGTTTTGTTAAGATTGTTTATGCGTGTATGTGATGAGCAGTCTTTGCAACTAAAAGCCATTCCAATTCTTCGGCTTTTTTGCAGGTGATACAGTTCTTCTTAGCCCGGGCTGTGCCAGCTTCGACGAATTCAGAAACTTCGAACATCGTGGCCAAGTCTTTCAGAAACTGGCACTTTCATCATCGGAGACATTGCCACTTCCTCTTTAAAGGCCAAAACATTAGAATTCAGAGAATCCATTGCAAATTGTGTTGCGGAATTGTTTCCAAATAAGAAGACGAGTATCACTGAACTTTTTGTAAAATTCATTTCTGCTTCTTGTTTTCAATGAGTAAAATAAGTAACGAAAAGCAAAATTTGCGCAATTTTTTTTTAGTGTTTAACAGTGAACTTTTTCACTAAATAGTATATGTGGGGGAAAAAACATGGTAAAACTTGTACTTTTAATATCATCCATGTTTCTAATCTGATTTGAACTAATATGTATTCTTAATTTGTTTATGAAAAATAAGTGCTGAATCAATAGAGGGCCTCTAAGCTAAATGGCAGAGGTTTGGGTTACTTGACTAAGTGGTTTACTGTCTTTAAGGGTTCCTAATACTTCACTCTAAGTTAATTTAACATACAACTCTTGCCTAATGTTTGGATCCAAAACATAGTAGAAGGAAAAGTAAGGGAACGAAAAAAAGAGAAAAAAAAAATTTATTAAGTATAATTTTATTATAAAATAAAGTTTTTATAATTAATTAAAAAAGGGGCCATTTAATTTTTTTAAAAATATTGTAATTTTTTTTAGGTTATCTCCCCGGGCACGCCAAATAGAGGCTAAGAAAAATGATTTATTATTATTATTATTATTATTTTGGAAAGTCAGAATTATTGTTTTATTTTCTTGAAAATGGATTAAAAAAATAAAAAAATATCTTATGGAAATGAAATTCAATTATTAAAAAGCACTTAATAGCTCGCCTTAAGATGCGTGCTTTAGTATTGTTACCATTGATTTGCTTCGAGATGTGTAATTTCGATCAAGTTTGTTCTTATCCTTCGAGTGCCTAGAGATAAGCGTTCTAATCAGATCGTGGGATCATCATAGAACTACTATAAAAGCAGATCCAAACTCAGGTTTCCCGTCGGCTGCCCCCCTTTCGTTGGGAGAGGACGGCATCGTTCGGCGACGAAGCTCAAAGGTAATCAATCCTCTTCTCTTGATTTCCAATTTTTCCCTTAATTTTTCGCCAAGATCTCTCTGCCTTTGGTTTCAATCTCCACCGATCTTTCCCGGAGAAGACGATTCCCTCATCATCACTTCTCTCCGGCGGTGATTTGGACGATCGGGTTCCGTTTCTTATCTTCTTTTTCCCCACCTTCTGAAAGTTCGACGTTTTTTTCTTTTCAATAATTTCTTGATTTTTCTATCCTGAAAAGGTTGGATTAGCCTAGGGTTTGTTCTATTTCGACAAGTTCTGATCGAGATTAAGTTTAGAGCATGTTCCGATTAGCTTATGTTTCTAGGGTTTTAACGAGGATCACGATTGATTTATTCGATTTGTTAATTGGAGCTAGAGAATGCCGCTTTCTGTGGAATCGCGAGCCCTGATTTGGGATTTATAATATATTCGCTACTGAGAGAGAGCCAATCTCATTGTTTTTCATGTTTTCTACTTGTGGAATGCTCAAGATCAATTTCTGTTTTTTTTTTCCTCTTCATGCTGTTTAGTTTGTTCGATTTGTTTGTAATGCTTGCTTACTTTAAACTGTTTAATTGGTTGCATAATACTTCTGCCTGATTTTAGATTCTGAAAACAAGTTTGTTGTCTCTAATCTAAATTAGATGGATTCATGGCATCTTGTGGTTTTGATTAGTTTTGTTTACCTGTATTTTATTTGCAAAAACATTGTGCTAATTGGAGTTGAAAGATGCAGCTTGTTTGGCAATTTCGAAACTCTTAGATTTTTATTCCAAGGAGGAGAAAATGGAGAAAAAGGCTGATCCTAGTCTTTTTGTTAATGATGGCTCTTTCATGGAGAAATTCAAGCAACTACAGCAAGAACAACTTGATCAGATGGCAAAAGAACCAAAAAACAGTGCTGCTTCGACCACGGTTCCCTATCCTCCAAAATCTGGGTTAATTATGGGCAAGAGACCGCTGGATGTTAAGGCAACTGAGTCAAAGAAACCAAGCAATTCTTCTTCAAATGTTAAGCTTGCCTTCAGCTTGAAGCAGAAGTCAAAGATTGCGGTTGCCCCTGTCAAATTGTGCGGTGATGAAGAGGAAGAAGGAGAGGATTTGGGACTTACGTTAAGTGAACAGTCTGGGAAGAAGCAGAAGTTGGAAGAGTCTACTGAATCATCAATGGAGCAGAAGGATGTTGGTAATTACTCTTTAATTTTACATTTCCTTTTTAAATTAAGAGCGCTTGAGAGACATGGGTATCTTATCTACTGGCTAGAATCTGAGTTCTTTTTTTTTTTTTCTTTTTTTCTCTTATGAAGGTTTATTGTTTTGGGTCTAGATATATATTACTTTATTTATCTAGTTTGTTGGTGTAGGATACAAAGCTTAAAAAACTAAAGTTATTTCAAATTTCATGAATAAATAGCAACAAAGTGAATGTTGTAGTTTGCTTATGCTTCAATCTTTTATCTGGGAGTTTGCTTTTCAATTTGATTCTTGATTTTTTACATTTGATCCTTTATTTCTTCAGTTGAATCTAGCCAACTCAAGTCCATCTCAGTGAACTTATTTCGCGGCCACTGTTACCTTGATTTTTTAGATTCTCTTACTGAGGTGCTGAAGCACCGATGGTATTTTGATAATGGTTTCATTATTTGTTCCTTTCTGAACTTGTTTAGAACTGATGAGTTTAAATATGTTATTGAGTACGGAAATGAACTTAGTCTGAGTGAGTTCAGATTGTGGCTTCTTTTTTGTCTTAGAAAATGTATGGGAGCTGTACCGATGCTCGAGAAACATCACTTCTGTGCAGCTCTTAAGCTGCCTATTTTGTTTTGTTAGACGTTCTTCTTCAGCATTAGAGCTGCTTTCTATACCCCATTGTTTAGTGAAGGTGTTTATTACATGGAAAGTGCAATCGAGAAAATTCTTGAAAGTTTTTGTCTCATGAATGCAGCTTCTAAGTTAAGTGTCTATCGACCTTGGTGGGAAGTGATGTTGATTGAAAGATTTGGAAATTGTGGCAGGCCTGCTACAACAGTAATTTGCATTCCATTGTTCATGCTCTTGGTATTAATCAGTTCTTTAAGTGATATGCAGCAGCATCTATCCCGAGTGATCCTGCAGTTAAGAAGGTTGCTGATAAATTAGCAAGTTTTGTTGCCAAGAATGGGAGACAATTTGAGCATATTACACGCCAGAGGAATCCTGGAGATACTCCATTCAAGTATGGATATGTTTCAATGTAGCTCTCCTTTTCATGTGTTTGTTGTTTTCTATGATATAATTCTTATTAAACTTTTTGTTTAAAGTTGAGGAGGTGGCAGACCTATGCTATGGGTTCTAATTTGAATTCTGATGAAGTGGATCCTTGTTTAGTTCCATGAGATGAGATAGATGGTGATTTAAGTACTGAAATCGTGTTTTTTTCTTCTCTAACTTGAATTCTACTTAAATGGATCCTGGCTTAGCTCCTTGAAATAGATGGCGATTTTGAATTTTACTGAAGTGGAGCCTTTTGTAGTTCGTTGGACTGGATGGTGATTTGGTTAATGATATCATGCTCCTATTCTTCTTCTTCTTCCATTCAGGAGCTTGCTTTTTTTTTCCCTTGTGTTTCACAGGGGGCCTCCCACCTTGTGGTGCCATTATTCAACATCCAAAGCATAAAGCATAATCACAATTTTTACTAATGTTCTTATTAACATTCCAAGAATTGGTAGTGGCTTCTTCATTGGTTTTTAATTATGTGATATTTCTGCATATTAGATCCCAAATTTTCACACTGTAAAGGCCTGTAGAAGCTAAAGTACTTTTATAAATCTTCTTCTTCCAAATGTGGCTTTAATGAAGTCCTCATTTTCCATATAGTTGAATATATATATATATATATATATATATTAGGGATCTTATCAAGGTGTTATTTTATATTTTTGCAGATTTTTATTTGATACCAGCTGCATGGACTATAAGTATTATGAGCAACGGCTACTTGAAGAGGAAAGGATTCTTGCACAGGCGAAGGATTCTAATTCATCACGAGCTGGTTAGAATGACTTTTCCTTGCTTGTTTGTTAAAAAAAATGGAAAAGAAAAGGTGTACCTCATCATTTTTGCTTTTGTGCTTGTATGAGAACAAGAATACTATGTTCTTTGCCATGTAGCCAATGCAGGTTCTTCAACTCCTAGAGCAAGCAATTCTCATAGAAGCCCTGTCCAACAACCTTCTAATTACCAGACGCCAGCATCTGCTTTATATGAATGCAATAATGATCCAGTGTCTTCCCATGCATCTGCTGGAAAATCATCCATCTATGGTGGGTTCTCGATCTATCCCTCTTTTATCTCCCAAATCATTGATTGTGTTCATTTCTTAACTACTCATCTCTAGGTTTATTTCCTTTATTCATCCTACTGGTGTTATTTGTGCAATTAAGAATGCTCACATTTTGATAATCAAGTTCCTGCAGGATACTGTATATAGATCTTCTACAAGTTGTGAATACTGATCTCATAGGATATTTTACTAGTCAAATAGTATATATTGAAGCACTCAATATAATAACTACGTTCTACTTTCACTCTCTGGGAAGTGTGTTGCATTAGATGCATTTTTCCTTTCATCTTTTGTTATGTTCTAGCTGCAGAAGAGCTTATCTTTATTCCTGTCTCCTGGAGTTGAAAACGCTTCTGAAATTCCTTCTTGCAGATGGTGAATCAAGTGGGCGACCACCTTCTGATCGTATAGCAATGATGGAATTCTACATGAACAAGGCTGCCCAAGAAGAGCGAAAGAGGCAACCTAGGCAGTCAAAGGATGAAATGCCACCACCTGCTTCTCTTCAAGGTCATGGTTCTTGTACTGTGATATTATTTTTTATGATATTATTTTCTAGTCATCTTTGATAATTGGTGTTTTAAAATTCATTAATTGAACCTGCCTTCAGTGATCCCTCTTTTATGATATTCTATTTGATGACAAAAATACTGATTTTTTTAAGTAATTTGTTATCCATTTTTCTATTTTCAGAACCAGTGAATAAAATAACATGAACGATGTTTGTAGCTATTTTGTTTTATTTTCCTTTCCCATTCTTGATTAAAAAAAAATCCTCTTTAAATTTAGGGATTCATTCGAATGAAATATTAATATGTGGTTTGTCATCAATCTTTGCCGTGCAGGTCCTATGAAAAAGGGTCATCATATGGGTGACTATATACCCCAAGAAGAGCTAGAGAAGTTTATGGCTAATTGCAATGATGCTGCTGCGCAGAAAGCTGCTAAAGAGGCTGCGGAGAAGGCAAAAATTCAGGCCGACAATGTTGGGCATAAGCTTTTATCCAAAATGGGCTGGAAAGAAGGTATATGATCGTTCAAGTTTTTAGCATGATTGGTGAACATTAGTTGCTCATGTTTCATGCAATTCCTTTTTCGACAACTATTCTTTCAATATATAAATTCCTTGTTCTGGACATAAATTATGCTTTTGTGTGTAGGTGAGGGACTTGGCAGTGATAAGCATGGCCGTGCAGACCCTGTTATGGCGGGGAATGTAAAACTGAACAATTTAGGCATTGGTGCGCAGCATCCTGGTGAGGTTACTGAAGAGGATGATATTTATGAGCAATATAAGAAACGGATGATGCTTGGTTACCGCTATAGACCAAATCCTTTGGTAAGTAATATGGTTTCAGGGAATTTTGTTCTGTGTGGATCTAATCTCTAAAAATATTGTTGTGTGATTGGCCATGAGTTGATGCTTAATTGTTATTGTCCAATTTTTCCAGAACAATCCTCGGAAAGCTTATTACTGACGATGGAGCTTAGATATGCTTCCGTTGCTCTCGCTTGCCCATCTTTCCAATTCCATAGCAAGATGTGTTTCTTACTGTGGCTTTGAGCAACTAGTTTCTATTTCTGGCTTTGTTCCTTTTATTGGTGGGATAAATACCTAATCTGATGTAATGTTCGTTGTATATTTTACTGCATTTGTGCTATGTTCTTGTTTGTCCTTTTTCTTTTAATTCGGAAATGTGACGCTTGTGCATTGGATTCCTTCCATCAAAGTGAAAGACTGAGTGTCAGTTGGTGTGGTACCCTATCATAGCATTGATTGAAAGCCTTTATTTATTCCTGCTACTAATCATATATGGCTAAATAAAGTTACAGATCTTTTACTCGTACAAGGGTTATGTAGCAGAATAGATATACACTCATCACTGTTAATTATTACCATAACAACGTGACTCGTGTCTTATTTAAAATAATAAAAAAAGAGGCTTTCTCAAACGGTCAGAGAGGGAAAAGGGTCCAAGCGAGCAACAGGCACGCAGACGATGGGCTTCGCCCGGGGAATGACCACTCCAAGGCCTTCGGACATATCCAGTTTGTCTTGCTGCTTCCACTCGAAACATTGTATGAGTGCGGGCAGTGTTGCGTGAATGGCATGCAGCGCCAGGTTCATCCCCGGGCAAACTCTCCTCCCACTTCCAAAAGGCAGGTATTGGTAATACTGCCCTCTAAAGTCCACATTATTATTATTATTATTATTATTATTATTATTATCAAGAAGGAACCTTTCAGGTCTGAACTCCAGTGGGTCCTCCCAGTAATGAGGGTCTTTCCCCACTGACCAAATATTGATGAAGACGTAGCAACCAGCGGGGATATCATAACCATTGATCCTGACGTCATTAATGGACTCTCGCATTGCAAAGGCTGCTGCAGGATGAAGCCTCAGAGTCTCCTTCACGATGGCTTGCACGTAATGAAGCTTTTGAATGTCACTCTCCTCCACAATCCTATCTTTCCCAATAACTTCATCTATCTCTGACTTTGCTCTCTCCAGCATCTCCGGATGGTTTACCAACTCCGCCAGTGCCCACTCCAGTGTCGCCGCCGATGAGTCTGATCCTGCCGTAAATATATCCTGCCATGCATATATTCATCATCATCATCATCATCATCATCGGATGATATTTCAATAATAATAATCTTAAATATATTTATGAATATATATATATATATATTATATTATGAATAGAGTAGGGTAGAGTAGAGTCCACATGGATGTACCAAGACAAAACTTTTGATGTTTTCTCTAGTGAGCTTGATCTCCGCGTTGTCATCCTCTGAGACGTCAAGCATGATATCGACCAGGTCTTTTATATCATCAGAAGCATTCTTTCTTCTTCTTTTTCTCTTGTCATCTTTCCTCAGTATGATCCTTTTCCATCATCACATCGAACCTCTTGTGCACGTCTTCAATCTTCTTCCCAAGTCCCTGCAAGTCCCAACTCCCCAACGCCGGGATAAAGTCACTCAAATTGAACGCCCCCACCAAAACACTCACCTGCTTTGATAGTTCCATCGCCTCCTCAGCCTCCTCTCCATCATCCGGCGATGCCGTTGATCCAGTTAGACTCCTCCTCACCGTAGCATTTGCCATCTTCACCAGTTCCCAGCTCACATTCACCTCCTCCTTTCTCCGCGCCGCATCTAGCAGCGCCTTCAGTAACTCATGCAGTCCCTAGGCGCCGAACCGGCAGAAGCTGGTCCAGCGTGCGGCTCCCCAGTAACTCCGACATGCACAGCTTACGCAAGAACTTCCAGTAAGGTCCATAGGGTGCAAAGGCGAACCCCGCTGCATCGTACGCGAAGCGTCGTGCAGCGAGGGTCTGCGGCCTGTTGGCGAAGTCGGCGTCGTGAGTTTTCAGGACCTCTCGTGCCATTTCAGGTGATGAAACAACGATGGCCGAGACGGAGCCGAGCCTGAGGTGCATCAAGGGACCGTACTCCGCCGCAAGCTTGTGGAAGGTCTGATGCGGCGGTGGGCGAAGGAGGTGGTGAAGATGGCCGATGATGGGGATGGTTAATCGAGGACCCGGTGGAAACCGTGGTTTATTAGTATTAGTATTAGTATTCTTTGAACGGATGAAGAAGAGATAAATGAGAGTGATGGCGGAGAGAATGCCACACAACAACATTGTTTCTTTTTCTCTTGGTTTCAAATATGGAGTAGTGGCCTTGTGCATGTGCTCTTGGCTTTGTAGATGGATATATTTATATTTATTTTCTAGTGCAATCATTAAATATATATTGATTTTAAATTAATTATTATTTTATAATAATAATTAAGTTCAGAAAATGATGGGAGTTGTTAGACCTAATTCCGCTCACGATAGATCTGGTTGTAAGGTTCTGATTCCCAACCCTACAGTTTACCGTTTTGTAAATTAAGTTCCATTTTCTGTTTTAAGGCAGTTTTAGTTTTGGTTTGGTTTTAATTTTTTTTTTTACTAGATATATATGATGAATATTTTGTTTTCAAAATTCTCTTTCTAGCACATAAGATAAAAAAATTTAATTTTTTTTATAATAATTAAGGACTAAGCATCCCACCTATACTAATACTGTGACAGAGAAAATTGGTAAGATTTAAAGATTAAGGGAGAGAAATGTAATATTTATTTATTTTATTTTTTTAAATGAAGTACATAATTCACAAAATTTCATTAGAAATAAAAATAACTTTAAGTCATCCGTTTGTCCAAGTGGTCCAAAAAATAGAACGAAAAACAGAAAAGATACTGGCAAAAGATACACTAACAACTTGAATGTCCAATGGTGGTGAAGGAAAAACAAGCCAACAACTTAGATATCCACTGGTGATAAAGGAAAAAAAGACAAGCTGATAACCCTAAAAAAGGCCAAACAAAACACTAGCCGAAAAACATGAAAATAGAAACACATAAAGATAAAAATACACTAAAAACTAGTATACACAAATGCCAATCTTTCTTCAAGTATCAGAGTCACTTGGTCAAACTTGCGAATCTTGGGCCTCCAATGAATTTCTTGCGAAGTTGATGCTTTGTTTGATTGTTGGAATAAACTTCTTAAGCTTGGTTGTTTTCATATCTAGAGCTGCATTTATCCTGACAATAAGCATATAATATATTTTGTGAAGGCAACCCCTCGTCTTAGAATCTCCCTCCACCCGACCACTCTCTATTTGTGAAGATCCACGGAATGAGGTTGTAGTTTTGGCGACCATTCGCCGCACCACTGTATGGAATTTTTTTTTTATTAGTATCTCTGTTTTTGTGCCACGTTGCTCTTGATTGTTGCTAGTTTGCTACCAATAAACTTTTTCCCTATGGAGGATAAAATTAAGATTCACT
>NC_052486.1:507387-590119 GCF_009730915.1 Dioscorea cayenensis subsp. rotundata | reverse complement strand
TCTTGGTTCATTTTATTCATGACTACCGTATATTTTACATTTTATAATACTGTGGCTACAAAAAAAATTTTACTCTTAGCAAAAGCACTTAGCTTTTGATTATCACGTATGGTTATAATTATGCATTTTAAGACTGATTAGAGTGAGTTCTTGATGTGGCGTAGGGACAGCCTTAAAAATAAGTCGTTATAGGCGCGAGATGCGTCGGGAGAAAAAAATTAAGTGAACTTTTTGTGTTATAAAAAATAAAATTTTGCGGGCACAACATTATAAAATACAAACATTGATGTCCATGAGTGAAATGAACCCCTTGAGTGTATGTTTCTATATATGTGAAGCTCATTTGACTCAAGTCTTTGGGAATATCTAGCGAGTATACTTCAAGAAATAATTATTTTTTACATCCAAAGACTGAACCAAAATATTCTTTTACCCAATCGCGTGGTAAGCTTTAGATAAGCCAATTTTTTGGAAATTATAATACATGCAGCAACCGAAAATGGATGCAAGTTCCTTCCACCATTCTCTTATCAATCATTAAAGCCATTAATTTGTGGTTTCCCCTTGTTTTTATCATTCAGAGCAAAATTGGTATTAAAATCATCACAAATAAGCTAGGGGTGAGTAGGGGTGGACATGGGCCCTGAGATCGATTGAATCTGAGGCTGAGACTCAAAAATATAACCCATATATTCATGTTGGTCAGTAGTGTTTCGCCAAATTATTTTGATCCAGACCCAACGATTTGATTGTCATTAGGCCCAGGGCTAAATTTAACCCGACCCAAAAAAATAAATAATTTTTTTATGAAATAATTGAAATAACTAAATAAAACTACTACTACTGACCCCCAAAAATTTTTTTCAAACATTTAATACAATACAAGTATTATAAATGGTTCACATAAATTCTATATAAATAAGTAGTAATATTATCAACAAATATTATATATATAATTATATATATTATAAATAATATATGATATATATATATTATTTATTTATTCGAGTCGGTAGGGGCTCGGGTCGGGTCAAAAATTCATCGACCCAAACCCGGCCGAAATTAATTGAGCAAAAACATTTGAGTCCAACCCGGGTTTTTGGGCTAACTTTCTAAACCCAGGGTCCCAGTATTTTTGGATCGGGTTCGGGTGCACTCATGGGTCGCCCGGCCCATGTCCACCTGTCACGGACTCGGACTTCTCTCCCGATCACTCCGTGCGGCACTTGATCACTTGAGCTTGATCAAGTCAGCCCTTTTAATTCCTCGGCAAGAAAATTAACCTTTGGTGGCTAGAATTGAACAAGTATGGCTCTTGAGAAGTGTTGTGGGAATGAACTCTTGAATTGCTTGAAAACTTAGTTGATTACAAATGAAGTCCCTTTGGCTATTTATAGGCCAAAGGTGCCCTAATGGACGGTTGAGATCTTTTTGATCCAACGGTCCATATAGACTCTCTAGAACTCTCTATATTCTTCCTTCAATTACATGAGAATATATGAAAATACAAGAGTTCTCTAGAAGACTCTATATGACCCTACATGGTTCAAGATGCTTCATGAACCTTCTATAAGTTTACATGATAGAAATTTTTCTAAGTGTGGGAAGATATCTCTTGGTCTCGGCGAGCCGTGCGTGACATTCTCCCCCACTCAAGGTGCCGACGTCCTCGTCGTGTCTTCATGATACGCCTTGATTGCTTCTTGGTTGTCCCATAGGGTGAGCTCTTTCTCCCATGTTGCCTCATTATTTGGTAGCCCCTTCCATTTTACGAGGTACTCTACATAGCGAGGATGGTTGCCTCTCCTTGGAATCACCCGGTGATCAATGATCATCTCTACTTCATGTCTTGGTGCGGTGGTGACCGAGGTGGGCGCCCTTTTTGATTCACCTCGTGATGGCTCATCCATGTCGGCGCGATATGGTTTTAGAAGACTCACATGGAACACCGGATGTAATTCTAAGTGGGGAGGCAGGATAAGTCTATAAGCTTGCTTACCTATCCTCTTTTCCACCTTGAATGGTCCCTCGTATCGTCGTACTAGCCCCTTGTGTACATTGGCGTGCCTCCTTCGGGTTTGGTGGGCAAGAAGTTTTACCATGACTAGATCTCCTTCTTCAAACTCAAGAGGTCGCCTCTTTGCATCCGCCCACTTCTTCATCTTCTTGGAAGCTTTGGCTAGTGTCACCCTTGCCTTATCAAGCTCTTCTTGCCACCTTGTTGCCATTTTGTGTGCCATCGGGCTTGGGCCCTTATATTCCATAGCCAAAGTGGTGGGAGTCCTCGGTTGTTGGCCGGTGATTAACTCGAACGGACTAACTCCCGTGGCTTCACTCTTTTGAAGATTGTATGAGAATTGAGCAATGTCAAGGAGTGTAGCCCAATCACTTTGGTTGGCACTCACATAGTGACGTAAGTATATTTCTAACAAGGCATTCACCCGCTCGGTTTGCCCATCGGTTTGGGGGTGGAAACTTGTTGAGAAGTTGAGCTCCGTCCCCATAAGTTTGAAGAGTTCTAACCAAAATTTGCCGGTGAAGCGAGCATCTCGATCACTCACAATGGTCTTAGGGATCCCCCAATATTTCACCACATGCTTCAAGAATAGGCGGGCAACGTCTTCGGCCGAGAACTTTGAAGAGACGGGAATGAAGATCGCATATTTGCTAAAGCGATCCACCACGACTATTATGTTGCCACATCCTTCAGACTTGGGTAGACCGATGATGAAGTCCATTGAGATGCTCTCCCACGGTTTCTCCGGTATAGGCAATGGTTCTAGAAGTCCGGCGGGTTGTTTTTGCTCATTCTTGTCTTGTTGACACACAAGACAAGTCTTGACGTACATCTCCACATCATCATGCATTTGGGGCCAATAATATGTGTACTCGATGAGGGCTTGGGTGCGGCGAATTCCCGGATGACCGGCCCACTTGGAGTCATGGCACTCCTTGATAATTTCTTTCCTTAGACCTCCCCATCTTGGCACATAAGTTCGGTTCCCCTTGGTGAAAAGTAAGCCTTCCTCTTCCCAAAAGTGGCGGGTCTTACCTTGTCTTGCTAGATCCATCAAACTTCTAGCTTGGGGATCCTTCTCCATCCCCTCTTTGATCCGGTCCACCATTGGGAAACTTGGGCTTGATAGGTTGGCTAACTCTCCTTTGCGGCTTAGTGCATCGGCCACTAAGTTGACTCGGCCCGGCTTGTATTCCATCTCAAAATCAAACTCGGCCAAGAAAGTTTGCCACCGAACTTGCTTAGGGGTAAGCTTCTTTTGTCTAAGGAAATAGCTTGTTGCCACATTGTCGGTCATCACTTTGAACTTGGACCCCAAAAGATAATGCCTCCAAGTTCTTAAGCAATGTACTACCGCCGTCATCTCTTTTTCTTGGACGGTGTACCGCCGCTCTGTCTCATTGAGCTTCCGACTTTCATAGGCAATGGGATGGCCATCTTGCATTAATACTCCTCCTATGGCAAAGTCGGATGCGTCGGTGTGTATCTCATATATCTTGTTAAAATCGGGGAGGACCAAGACGGGTTCTTTGGTTACCATCTCCTTTAAATCTTCAAAGGCCCCTTGGCAACTTTCGTCCCATTTCCATGGCCTATCCTTCTTTAGCAAGTCCGTCAAGGGTGATGCTAAAGAAGAGTAGTTTTTGATGAATCTTCGGTAGTAGTTAACAAGGCCAAGGAATGAACGAAGTTCGGTTACCTTCTTAGGGGGTTCCCATTCTTGGATAGCTTTCACTTTGGACGTATCCATTCGTAGCTTTCCTTCTCCCACGATGTGTCCCAAGAACTTGACTTCTTTTTGAGCAAAGGCACATTTCTCCTTTTTGACATAGAGTTTGTTCTCCCTTAGGACTTGGAAAACTTGCCGCAAGTGTTGGACGTGTTCATCTAAGGTCTTACTATAGATGACAATGTCGTCCAAATACACCACGACAAACTTATCCAAGAAAGGGTGAAAAACTCTATTCATGAGGGTGCAAAATGTGGCGGGAGCATTTGTTAGTCCGAAAGGCATAACCAAGAATTCGAATGAACCATACCTTGTTACGCATGCCGTCTTTGGTTCATCCCCTTCGGCGATCCGCACTTGGTAGTACCCCGATCGCAAGTCTAGCTTGGAAAACCACCGTGCATCTCCAAGCCTATCAAATAAATCATCAATCAACGGGATGGGGTACTTGTTTTTTATTGTTATCTTGTTGAGTGCCCGGTAGTCTATGCATAGCCTCAACGTGCCATCTTTCTTCTTTTGAAATAACACCGGTGCACCATATGGGGCTTTGGAAGGTTGAATGTATCCCGCATCCAATAGCTCCTTGAGTTGCCTCCTTAGCTCCTCCAATTCTGGTGGGGCCATCCGGTAGGGTACTGCGGAGGGTGGAGTAGCTCCAGGAACTAATTCGATCTTGTGATCTACTTCTCTCTTTGGTGGGAGCTCCTTGGGTAGGGACGGAGGCATGACATCCTTGAACTCTTCAAGGACTTGCGAAATTTCCATAGGCAACTCTAAGTTGGAAGAATCTTCTTCCTCCTTGAGGGTTGCTAGGAAAGTGGGTTGCCCCTTCTTGATGCCTCTGGTGCATTGTAAAGCGGAAAGTTGCTTGGATTGGAAGCTTACCTCTCTAGATAGTGGCACCATGCTAGTATTCCCCTCCTCCAAGATACACATGGTGTTGGCGAATGGAATGGGTATCGCCTTAACTTGATCCATGAACTCCATGCCGAACACCACCGGGTAGTCATCCATAGGCACTATGGAAAAGTCCGCCCGTCCGCACCACTCTCCTAGGCGAACCTCGACTCCACGGGCAACTCCAAAGATGGGTCTTGGTTCCGAATTGACCGCCTTAAGCCATCCTTGCTCTTCCTTGAATGGGATGCCTAGTCTCTTGGCTTCTAGATGTTGGAGGAAGTTGTTGGATGCTCCTGTATCCACCAATGCTTTCACCGGTTGCCCTCCGATCTTGGCCTCCAAGAAAAGTCTTCCTTTCTTCTCCTTCTTGGGCGGCTCCCTCTTGGCTTGGATGGCACTAAGGAGTTGTAAGGAACCCATTTTGCTTTCTTGTTGTGGCTCCTCCCTTTCTTCTACCAATGCCGCTAGCTTGGCTTTGGTAGGACACTCCCTTGCCCTATGAGGCCCATTGCAAAAGAAACATTTAAGAGGAGGTCTCTCACCTTGACCTTTGAAGTTATGGCCTTCCTTGGACCGGATTTGCTTGGCTTCCTTGCTTGGATGGGTGTCTCCCCCACTCTTGCTCTTGCCTCCCTTGTCCTTGTATAACTTAGGCTTTTCGGGCTTCTTGAATTCTACAAGAGATTCGGCAATGGAAATGGCCGTCGCAAGATCTTGGGCGCCTCTTCGTTGTATCTCCATCTTGACCCAATTTTGTAGCCCATCCTTGAAGGTAAAGAAGGCCTCCTTGTCGGGATAGTCCGGGATCTCCAATATCACTTCCAAGAATTCTTTCACATAATCCCGAATGCTCCCTTTTTGTTGAAGTCGCCTAAGCTTGGCCCTTGCTTCCTCCTCAGCGTTCTCCGGATAGAATTGGCGCTTCAACTCCTTCTTAAACTCTTCCCAAGTATTGAGGACGAATGAGCCTTTCTCTATATCACTACTCCTCCGCCTCCACCATACCATGGCGGTGTTATCAAGATATAGAGTGGCCGCATCGATCTTCTTGGCATCCTCCGTGATACCAAGTGATTTAAAATATTGTTCTAGACTCCAAAGGAAATTGTCCAACTCCTTGGCGTTCCTAGAACCTCCATAAGGCTTTGGTTTAGGAATATCAATTCGAGAAGGAGGAGGACTTGCCGGAATGCCACTTGGTGCTTGGGCGATGGCCTTGCGGCATAGCACAAGTTCCTCCTTGGAGTCCTTCAAGTCTACCTCCAATTTTGTCACCTTAGCCTCCAAACTGGTAACTTTGCCAAGAAGGGTCTCCTCCAATGTCTTTATGAGGGCGCGGCACTCAGATGCCACCAAATTCAAGGCTCCTTGCATCTCTTCACGGAGCTCCTCCCTTCCTCGCTCAAGCTCCTCGACGCGTTGGCCAAAGTCTTCGAACTTGTCTTGTTCCTCTCCCATGGCAAGCTCGACTTTAGCAAGCCTTGAATTCATGTCGGACATGGCATCCTTCTTGGACATCTTGATCTCCTTGCCGACGTGGGTAACCTCACTTTGGGAAGCCATGGCTTGAACCTGGCTCTGATACCACTTTGTCACGGACTCGGACTTCTCTCCCGATCACTCCGCGCGGCACTTGATCACTTGGACTTGATCAAGTCAGCCCTTTTGATCCCTCGGCAAGAAAGTTAACCTTTGGTGGCTAAAATTGAACAAGTATGGCTCTTGAGAAGTGTTGTGGGAATGAACTCTTGAATTGCTTGGAAACTTAGTTGATTACAAATGAAGTCCCTTTGGCTATTTATAGGCCAAAGGTGCCCTAATGGACGGTTGAGATCTATTTGATCCAACGGTCCATATAGACTCTCTAGAACTCTCTATATTCTTCCTTCAATTACATGAGAATATATGAAAATACAAGAGTTCTCTAGAAGACTCTTTCTAGAAGACTCTATATGACCCTACATGGTTCAAGATGCTTCATGAACCTTCTATAAGTTTACATGATAGAAATTTTTCTAAGTGTGGGAAGATATCTCTTGGTCTCGGCGAGCCGTGCGTGACACACCCCTAGGGGTGAGGGATTACCCTTAATTTGTTTAACCTGATTTCATTCTAATTAGCTAGATGGAGGACTTTATGTAAACCAATTATTCAGACCGTGAACAGCCGTACAATCTCAGTTTGATTAGTAGTTGGCGGATGTAGTTTCCAGAAGGTGTCAAAAGCTCAAATTTTTTTTATTGATTGTTTAAACCTGGTAATTAATTTAATTGTTAAATCAAATGTTCATATGAAGTAGCTAGCATCCGGAGATTGGGTTCAGATTCAGTTAAATTAATCAGGTTCATGAATTAGATAGATTGGATTTAAGAATATATAAGTTTTATGACTCAATGGAAAAGAATATTCGTTAATAATACATAATAATAGGTTCAAAGTCACGTTAAATGATCAAGACAAGAGAGTGAAGGAAAGTATTAAAGGGCAATAAATGTTACTCATTATTTCTCTACAATATCTCGAGTCTTTGTTTTTAGTTATTAATTTTCACTTTGTGATAATATTGAAATACAAGCTAGCCCCATGTATACCGAGCTACCGACTACTTTTAGTGGGACATCTTTGTAAATGGGTGCCATGTGCCTTTCAATTTTCCTGGGGACTTGTTTACCTTATCTGCAATAATGGTTGCCTTCCCAGCCTGCAGGGCTTTTGCTTGACATGATTCAATGCTTTGAATTTTGAAGATCAGACCACCTTATCTGCATTTGATCCATCATAAAATATGGAGTATTAACTGTCAGATCTTCAACCTAGCAATAATGTTAAATGCAGTATACATACTACTTTGGAGGGACCGGTTGGTGACATATGTCAAATTATTTATTTATTTATTTATTTATGGGCTTTTTAATAGTTTGGCTCAGGATCATTTTAATTTTTAAAATGACCCTAAGATCATCACATCACCCATATGAGTGATGTAACATGCTGACTGGGTGATGAATCAGCGCTGACTGGCTGCTGACTCAGTATTTTTAAATTAAAAATCATGATTTTTGTATTTTAACCCCTGAATTATTTTATAATCAATAAATTTTGGCTTATTCTTGGGTTTTTTTAACCAATTTTTTTTTTAAAAAAATTTATTAGTGTTTTAAAATTTACTAAACTTTTAAATAACTTTTTAAAAAATATATAAGTGTGTTTTTTTAATTTAAATCCCTTATTTGTTTTATAATTAACATATTATCTTTTTTCTTTGGTTATTTAACCCAAATTTTATTTAAAAAAATTATGTAATTTTTTAATTTATTAAAAAATTAATTTTAAAGAATATATATGAATATGAAAACACAAATTTTAAAATTATAACTTTTTAAGCAATATATAAGTGTGTTTTTTTATTTGTATTATAATTAATAAATTATCTTTTTTCTTTGATTATTTAACCCAATTTTTGTTTAAAAAATTTATGTAATTAATTTTGTTGATTATAATTAACAAATTTATTAAAAAATTAATTTAAATACATTGGATTCTTCATACACCTAATTATAAAGGGTTTTGCTTAGATCATGGAAAGGAAGAGATATATACAAGCATGCATCTAATTATACGGGTGCATTGGATTCCATGAAGAATTGGATTCTTCATACCCTAAATATACAAGCATGGACGGATTCTTCATACACCTATATTTAGGTTGTATAATTAGGCGTATGAAAAATCCTATTCTTCATAGAATCCAACCTCTCTCTCTCTCTCTCTCTCTCTCTCTCTCTATATATATATATCTCTTCCTTTTCACTTTCATCTTCACCAACTTCAAACACTATCTTTCTTTTGGTATTCAAAACTTGGTATTCAAAAAGGTTAGTAAAAGTTTTATAGTATATATAGTTTATAATAATTATCTCATCTTAATTTAATTTTCCTCTAAATTATGTATTTTTTTTTTAAGGATGAGTATTACTGAGGTAACTGTGATTGTTTATTGTGTTAGATTTTATATTTTAGTAGTAGTGGGCCCTAAATGGGCTCTATATAGGCTTAAGAGTCTTACACCAAAAAGTCTCATGACTTAGTGACTCAACCTCTATACCTATATATAAACCCATTATAGTTCTATTACACAACTGATGTGGTACTATATTTCCAACACCCTCTCTCAAGTTCAACTACTGATCGAACTCTGCATGCACTCGTACACCGTGAGGTCCGCTTACTGGGACTTAGTACACTACTTTGTGTCTCGTGAGGTCCCACACACATGGACTTGTACACTCACTGTGTCTCGGGATGTCCTATTTTTAACTCGACTTGTGTTCCTTCCGGAACCCTCGGAGGTCTTTTCTACTGGGTCCCACTATAACTTGTCTTTTTCTTTTTTCTTTTTATCGAATCATTTTTCCCTGAAGCTCGATACCATGTTAGATTTTTATATTTTTAGTAGTAGTGGGCCCTAAATGGGCTCTATATAGGCTTAGGAGTCTTACACCAAAAAGTCTCAAGACTTAGTGACTCAACCTCTATACCTATATATAAACACATTATAGTTCTATTACACAACCGATGTGGTACTATATTTCCAACATATTGGGGTGGACATTTACAAGAGTCTAATGAAAAAGTTACTTATTTGGGAGGCTATAAAACTGTGGTTGGAGTTCGAAACAACAGTAATTTGAATGAGTTACAAGAAACAATTGCTGCAGCTATTAACTTCAATTTAGGCGACAATTATATGAACATCAAATGTAGTTGGCCTATGGATCGACACACTAGTACTATAATCAACATCGATAATGATAGAGAAACATTATTGATGTTGAGATTGCGTACACCAATATTATATGTGGATGAAGGAGGACCACGTGTAATCCCAACCACGACATCGATTGCGCGTACATTGTAAGCTCATGGACTTATTACTTAATGAGATTTACATGTTCCCTTGTTTATTCCCTTACTTACAACACATATGTTGTGTATTTTTTTATAGCGATGCCAATCAGAACACTAAAAGTCTGGAAGCTCTATTGGCTTCCAACAATCAGGGTATAATGAGAATGCCGATGCATATGAACATAATAGTGGTGATGATCATAGTGATGATTGTAATGACAATGATGACGATGGTTGTGATGATAGCGATGATGAAGATGATAGCAGCGATCGGAGTGTTTGTGGGGAATACTTCCCACACTGTTACAGATCTTGGCATCTGAAGAAGGAAGAGACTTCAACTCCTTTTGTTTGACCTCCAAGTTCGAAGTTCTACAAGATCAAGGTCCCCAATAAAATTCACTATTGCATTCTGGCAACAACACTCCCTATTCTTACATCTCTTATAAAATAAATTTTCCATAATGAATACAAAAAAGAAGAAGACAACGTCAGTTCTTTTTTGATAAACTACGCCAAGATACTTTGCCCTAGAGAACCTAGACCATTGAACCTAGGCATGTTGAAAGTTTTGACCAGAAGCAAGGCCAGGTTACATAAATGCTTGTTTGAGGTAAAGAGATGCTTGGATGATTATCATATAATATAACAAATATAACGTATGATTAGACTGCTTATATAATAAGACTAGTAATTAAAAGAATGTGAAGCCCGCGAAAAAAAAAATCAAAGCAAAACCCAATTGCAAAGTGACACTTGCCTCCTCTTAATAATATTTAATGATAATTATTATAACAATAGTGACGGTGACAAAGACCTATATATTTTTTCAATGAGATTGAAAGAGGCATTTGAGAGTTATTGATTGATAATATAGCATAAAAATATAATGTATGATTGCACTACCTATATAATAAAACAATGATAATTAAAAGGATGTGAAGCCCGTGAAAAAAAAAAGTCAAAGCAAAACCCAATTGCAAATACACATTTGCCTCTTTTAATAATATTTAATGATAATTATCATAGCAATAATGATAATGACAAAAACATATATTTTTCCAATGAAAGAGAACACTATACTTCTTGTTAAGAATGCATCATGTCTCAATTAATAAGAACATTAGTGGATGAAATTAACATTATGTATAGATTAGACCCTATATATCTATAATTCATTTAATTTAAAAAAACAATTATTTACAGATAGCATCTTAAGCGCCCTGCTAGTATCATATATGTTTAACTTCTTCTTCTACTTTTTATTTGATAAAATTATCCACCGTCCATTCTATTTTTAAAAAAATAAGGAAAAAAGTATAGGATATTTTGATCATAATCAAAACTAAATTATTAATAATCAAAATTAATATTTTTAATCGCTAAATATTGATTTTTGTGATTTAAAAAAAAAGAAACAATTAGTTTATTAGCCAAAAAAAAAATTTCAAGCATTGGTACTTTAATTTAATATATTTAAATATTTTGTTTTGGACTAAATTATAAATAAAGGCATTGATTGGAATGCAAGTCCTTGCATTTGAAAAAAGAGCATGGTGCATGTGTAAAAACAATAATAAATAAAGAAAAAAAAAACCATCAAGCATGTGAAGACCATCAAGTATAGAATTAACATAAATTAACTTTATTTTTAAAAAAATATTGTGTGCCACGTGTTGAATTCTAACATCATTAAAGGATAGAATTAATATATAGTATATATATATATATAGAGAGGAAAGGTTATCTGTGGACTGGGACGGACCCACATGGGTGGCAGCCCGGGCTGAAGTCCGGGCTGGTTAGGCGGAATACCTTAAAAAAAATCGTGTCCAATAAAGGTTAAGCCTAAGATTTTTTATATGAATATTAATGTTTTTAATATATTGTTTGTATTTAGCTAATATGTAATGAGCATGTGCTTGAGTGGTTTGTGGGAGTTTGATGATAGGAGCCCACTATTGTTCAAATTCAAGAGTTTGCAATGTTAAGTTTTTAATAATTTTAGTAATTAAAAACAAAATTTTTTTTTTCAAAAAATGGTGGAAATTTTAAAATTTATAAAAAAAACAATGTTCTAAACTTTATAATTTTTTTAATAATTAAGAAAAAATTAAATTGATAATGTGGCACGACAAATGTAAAAATTTTAGTAATGAAAATTTTTTATTTAAAATTTATTAAAATTTTAAGTTTTATTAATAGTTGAGAAATTGTTCAAGACATCTTTCACAATGATAGTAGTTGACTTCAACCCCCTTACCGATGAGTTCGCCACTAATCGTGGTTGGACTGAGGAGAGACCATAGTTGGGGTAAGAACATCGAAAAATTAAAGGATGACAAATATAAAAATATTGACTTTTATTTAAGCTCGGGCTGAACTAAATGCTTGGATCCGCCACTGATGTTCATGTCCACAAACAAATACAGTGCCATTAATCTTGCTACCTTTTCAATCTCCAACTTGGCTTTCTCCAGCATCTCCGGATGCTGCATCAGCTCTGCCAACGTCCATTCCATTGTCGCTGCCGATGAGTCCGATCCAGCGACCAACACTTCCTACATGCATGCATGCACGTGTGAGTATATATATATATATATATATATATATATATATATATATATATGTAAATACTTATACAAGGACCCGGGCGCAGGGGAGGGGGCGGCCGCCCCTGCCGCCCGGCGAACCCCTCTTCCCCCCTATCTCCTTTTTACTAAGCGACGGAGGAGGAGGGGGTGGCCACCCCTCTTCCCAGCGAACTTCTGCCCCCTCTCCCTCCTCTTTCTCTCTCTCTCGTTTTATTTTTATTTTAAAAAATCAAATTTATACCAATTAATCCTTATTATCTAAAATATAATAATTTTTTAAAAATATATTTACAAAAATTTATTCTTTAATCTATTTCTTTATTTAGATATCTGTTTCTCTCTCTCGAGTTTTATTTTTATTTTAAAAAAAATCAAATTTTATACAAATTAATCCTTATTATCTAAAACATAATAATTTTTTAAAAATATATTTACAAAAATTTATTCTTTAATCTATTACTTTATATATATATATATATATATTAAAATCTATGTTTTAGTTTTTTATTTTCACAAATTAATTTATATAATATATAAAATTATATTTTTAAGTAGAAAAAATTTATTATTTAACAACTAATTTTTATAATTTAAACTATAATTTAACTTATAAATAAAATTTTTAAAAATATAAAAAAATTTATTAATTGAATTTTTTTAAAAACAATTCGCCCTTTACTTTATAGTTTCTAGCTCCGCCGCTGACAAGACAAAGCTCTTGATGTTTTCTCTGGTGAGTTTAATGTCAGGATCTTGATCATGATCATTGTCTGCGATGTCGAGCACGATGTCCAGCAGATCTTTGATGTTTTGTGATCTAATATGGTGATAATTATTGTTGTTTCTTGAATATTTAAGGTCTTGTTTCCTTTCAATGATTCTCTCTAGCATGGCATCGAATCTGTGGTGAACATCCTGGATCTTCTTGTCGAGACCCTGCAAGTCCCACCTGGCCAGCGCTGGGATGAAGTCAGACACGTTGAATGATCCGACGAGCATGTTAACCTCTTTAGTTAGCTTCATCATCTCATCCAGATCATCATCATCATCATGGTTATCTCCACCGTAGTAGTACTCCCAGAAGGATGTTGACCCTACCAAGCTCCTCCCAACGGTGCCAATGCCCATCTTGACTAGCTCTTCGCTGATGTTCACATGCTGCCGCCGCCGGGAGGCATCAAGCAGCGTCCTGAGTAGGTCATGCAGACTGAGACGGCGCATGGGGAGAAGCTGGTCAACAGTGCGTCTACCCAAGAGCTCGGACATGCAGAGCTTGCGGATCCACTTCCAGTAAGGACCGTAGGGTGCGAAAAACTAAACCGAGCCATCGTGGCCGAACCTTCGAGAGGCGTGGTTCTGGGGACGGCTGGCGAAGTTGGCGTCGTTAGTTTTGAGGACCTCTTTGGCCATGTCTGGTGAGGAGGCAACGATGGCCAAGACGGAGCCCAGACGCAGGTGCATCAAGGGGCCGTAGCGGCCGGCGAGTTTGTCGAAGGCGTGGTGTGGCAGGGAACGAATGAGATGAAGGTGGCCGATGATGGGGATGGCCGGTGGCCCCGGAGGGAGCCTTGGTTTGGTCTTTGAACGGTTGGTACGTGGGATGATGAAGATGATGATGAGGATGAAGAGGAAGATGGTGGCTGTGAAAATAGCAATGTTTTTAAACCCGGACCGGGAAGTGAACCGGTCTCATCATTGGGTCATGGGTCAATCGGTCCGACCGGATGAACCGTTTTGGTCGGACCGGATGACGTCATAAATATTATATATATATAAATATAAATATAAATATAATAACATCGACTATAAAAATATTTTTTGTACTTTATTTTCTTGCATAATACTGACATAACAACATCAAAATTCATGACAAAATACATAAAAAATACAACTCTATAAAACATAACAACAATAACAATATAACTCATAACAACATAGTTCATAACAATATAATAAGTTAATAACAAACCATATAAAAGATATATGTCATGTTTTGAGAAATAAGAAAACTCCACAACAATGCAACATCATATCACATACCAAAACATAACAAAAGTACATAATAATGTTTTGAGAAACATCAAAGTAAAAGCCACGGATCCAACAATATATAACATAACTAAACATATCAAAACATTTCAATTTAATTTTTTGGAGGAGATGTGAGCCAATCTTCTTCATCTAAATCATTGCTAGTCATTCTTCCAATATCAATCATTGCATTATCATCCTCCTCAACGGTAACCATGTCATCTTCAATACCTCAAAAAATATATATATAATTAAGTATGAAAAACATTAGTTATTAAAGGATAATACCTCAATAAAATTTCCTTTAATTCATGCCAATAATCAAAATCAATCCAAAAACACAAAAATGAGTAGAAAACAAAGAGCAAAAGAACATCCAACAACTTCAAAGTATTCAAAAAAATTCCATTCTCTTTGTCATCCAATAACTTTATTTTTCTAATCAATTAACATCACAAATCCCTTTTTCTTTCCTCACAATCTTCAACTCATACCAAGTTACCAACACATAATCAAAACCAAAAATCACAAGGCAATTCACTTAAATATCAAAGAACTCACATTCCCCTGAACTTAAAAACCAAAAAAACACAAACTACAACAAAAAAACAAAATCAACGCCCTCCCAAAAATAAAATAAAATAAAATAAAATAAAAGAAATAAAACACTAAATCACAAGCCAATTCATTTAAAATTTTAAACAACAAAGAACTCACATTTCCTGAACTTCAAAAACTAAAAAAACACAAACTAAAACCAAAAACAAAAGAATGAATCAATAAAACAACAACAAAGTTACAACAACATGAAATAACTAAAAAAGAAAAAGAAAAAAGAGATCTAGATCTAGGGTTTTCAGTTTTTTGACTCACCTCCGGCGGTGGTCCGGTGGCTATTGGCGGCTACTAAGGTGGCTATCGGAGGTCCGATGATGGTCCGGTGGGGAGAGGCTCGGCCAAAGAGGGAAGCTACGGAGACGGGTGGAGAAGAGGCTTATAGTTACAGCTAAGTTTCTCTTTTATTTTTTTGATAAAAACAAAAACAAAAATAGCTGAACCGGGTTTTTGACCGGGTCCGGTCAAACCGGCCCGGTTCACCCGGTTTTGAGTGGGTTTGACCGGTTCAAGTTTTGGCCAACATTTAATAGAAACCCCGGATCGATCGCGACCCGGTTCCCGGGTTTGCCGGTCGGACCGGCCGGTCCGGTCCGGGTTTAAAAACATTGGAAAATAGTACTATTACTACTATAGAGCACCATTAGTATTCTTTCAACTTCTTCCATTTGCTTGGGCTTCTACTAGTCCTATCTATTTTATATATTATTTTTATTATTATTTTGCTCTCATACTTGGAAAAAAAAATGTTTTCACCCACGCACTCTTTATATAAGTTTATGTTAGTGGTGGCTTTGTTTGAGTTCATCTCTTATCATATTCTAACATGTGTCACATGTGATGTTATTATATTTTTTCTATTGTGATTGGAGACACATGTCAGATTTTAATAATCTAGAACGTAACCAGGGTATTTCTTGATTCTAAAACCAGGGGAGATGAGTTCGCTTTGTTTTTGTGTTTTAGCACTAGAAGAGCATTGAGCATGCAAGTGATATGTAGTCTATGAAATTAAATAAATTAAAGATAAAATGGAAGCATATAGTCTTCAAAAATTGTGGTACAAATAATTTATTTATTTATTTATTTTAAAAAATAGATAAATTATTAATATTTTAGTTTATTTATTAGCAACATGATCCCTTATACACAATGAATCCAAGTTCAAATTTTCACTGCATAAAATGTGAACATGTGGTATACTTAAAACATATATACCACGTGTTTTAAGTACGTACTCTCCACATATGATTTATATACTTTGTTAAAAAATATTTTAAAAAAAATTCAAAAAAATGCAAAAGAGATAAAGAATACTTAACGGAGGATTACAGATAATTACATAACAATGAAAACATAAAGAGAAAATATATAAATATACATGATTCACTAGTAATGAAAAGACAATAGTAAAATGATTGAAAAATCTACTATCACAAATAAAACTAAAAAATTCTTCAAGAGGCTCAGTGAACTATTATTCCAAATTAATAATCAGTCCAAGAAATTACTTATTTGTATATTATATATATATATATATATATAATAAAAATTATATTCTTATTGGAAAGAATAATAGACTATTCACCTTAAATGATCGTTTTCAATTAAAAAACTATTAATATCTTCATCTTTGAAGTTTCTAAAGTATAATTAACTATGTTCAATTTCATCATTCACTTATGTTGGGGTTGGAGGGGGTGGGCATCAATGACAATAATTAATAAGACAGCGTATTTAAACTATTTAATTGGTAGATTTTCTTATGGTATGGTCTATTAATAAACAGAGCTACCTTATGTGGAAAGCAAGATGCCAATACCATGTATATATTATATACGGATGCAAGTAATTATTAATTATAACAGTGTGATCAAAGTATTATTTGACTAATGTGAGAAATTGAATTAAAGGGTTGGTTTTGATCTTTGTTATTTTCAGGTTTGGTGGAGACATGAATTGGTTTTCTTGGCCCAATTAATTAAGAATGCAAATTTGTCTTTGTTGACGTGTGATTAATGTACAATATTAATTGATAAATATTTTCATCTTAAGAATAAATCACAGAGATTTGTAATGGCATGCGCGATAGCTCCGTTGACCCAAAAAAATGGCAAGATTTCTTTGTGGACTTAAATGCCAAATACTGATCATCATCATCATCATCATCATCATCATCATCTTAAGACTTTGGGGCAAGCTTTGAATAAATCAAAGAAAATTAGATGGCGGCAAGTAAAATTCTAGCTATGAAAACCACATTTTGAAAAGGACTTTTTCTGTTATTTATTTTTACTTATGTATTTTTTCAAACCTCCTTATATTTTACTTGGCATAGTTACAATATATTATTATTTTTATTGTTTTTTTATGAGAGAGAGAGAGAGAGAGAGAGAGAGAGAGAGTCATTATGAAGAAAATAAAAAGAAAAAAGTTATTGCGAAAGGAAATGAAGAGAAAAGTGTTAAATTATAAATAAAAAAATGATAGATGATTTTTTTTTTTCACAATTAAGGGCCTTGTCACCATTTGTAATAGAGATTGAATGTTCCATAGAAAATTAAAAAATTAAAGCACATAGGAATTTTAGATTTTGGGTCCACATGAATTTAATATTTTTATGAAAAATTTAAAAAGAGCTTGTGATTTTAAAAAAAATTATATCAGGTATGGAAGTGCATCAGTTATGATGACTTATTGACATCTTAAAAAAATCTCAATATTCTACAACTCAGAAGGGGTGAAAATGAAACCACTATTTCTCTCACAGAAGGCTTACACTCAGGCTGTAAAACAATACTAATGAACACAACTATGTTCATGATCAGTAGTACTGATGAACAATATTGAACCCTTGCCCTCACATTACACTAGTATTTGACTATCCAATTGTTGAGTTACATCATTTTTAATAATAATAAAGTTGAGTCTTTCATGAAGAAATAATTTTAGTGATTGGCTGAGGGTGGTTGCACTGATTCTAACTTCACATGGATGTAATTAATAATGAGCTGAATCGTGTAATATATATATATATATATATATATATATATATATATATATATATATATATATATATATATATATATATGAGGATGATTCTTTCGCAACGCTCACGATTCGTAATCCGTGAACGTTGATACTGGGCCGCTGATTTCAATCCAACGTACCGCACATCATTTTTACGAACGAAAGTAATACGCTGTACTTATTTATAAAGACGAAAGAAAAGTAGGACGTATGCGATATTTTTAATCGAACTATCCAATCAATCTCAGAGACAAGAATCGAATCAATCACGTCGTCCAATCCTATTAAAAGTATCGAGATCATCTCGCGAACGTTCTACAAACGTCCGCATATGATGTTTATCCTATATATATATCCAAATATATTTATCATCACAGTAATTAGGAGTTGATGTTTATCTTTGGACACAACAACAACAAACTGTAAGTGTTAGTTCCAACTAACGGATTTTATATTTAAATCATTAATTAATTTGAGATTTTGAAGAAGACATGGTTTTCATTAACTTTTTTGTCTTGAGTTTATGAAAGCCTTTAATTGTCATCATTGCTTGATAAAGACAGGGTTTTGTAGTACTTTTACAGGTGTTCACAGTGGCCTTTTTCGGCCGAAACGTTGCTAGACCTTTTTGAGGGAAAGAGCTCTGGGAGCTAATTTATTGATATAAAGAAAAAAATTAGAAAGAGTTTAAGATTATAGACCAGAAAAAACAAAACCAAAGAAAACATACAAGAAAACACAAAACAAAATAAAAGAAAACAAACAAACTTAAAACCAACTAAAACCACAAGAGCTAAAGGTCTTCATCAACCATCTAGGGAGATCCCTCCCACAGAAAAAGAGGGACACTTCATGATGAGTCAGGCCAAAGCAGGCCAAAGAGGAAGGGGCTTTACACCAACTTAAAGGGATTGAATGAATGGCAGGGTTGCCCATCTCTGCAAGATGCTCCTTTATCACCTGAAGCTGAAAATTCAGCCTCCAATCTTCTAACAGATCTCGGTACCTCAAAGCCTCAACAATCTCAGAACTGGAAGTCAAAATGGTCTTGACATTATAGTTCGTCTTCCAACTGGACATAGCCTGTGAAGCAAAGCAAAGAGCTTTGGCAGCAGCATCGACAGCAGTACTCGCCGAACAACCACAGCACCCTGAGCATAAAACTTTTGAGTTTGAATATGATAATATAAAACTAAGGCCAACTGAAGATGTGTCTGCACTACAAATAGAGGCAACAAATAAGATAGGACTGTCAGCAAATGTAAAATTGATCATAATAAAATTATTCCTCAGTAGTTGACAAGTAGATGAGAATAGAAACTCCCTGGCGTGCCCAATAGCTCTAGTAGCAACATTTGGGTGATTCAAGTCCTCCCTTTTAAAAATTTTGTTGCACCTAGCTTTCCAAATGAACCAAACAGTGGCAGTTATCACAGCTTGAATAAAACTATCATTCCCAGTCAGAACTTGGTCTAACCAATTACCAGAGATTAGCCCATCAGACAAATTAATAGGTTTACCTATATTCGTGCAAACAATTTTCCAAACCTGTTGGGACTTGTTACAATTAAGGAATGAGTGCTCCACCGTTTCTGGAAGAAGATTGCATAAAGTACAGGAAGTAGCATGCCCCAAATTAAACCGATAGAGATAATCATTAGTTTTCACTGCATTATGTAACAATAACCACATAAAATATTTCACTCTGGGGGCCACTTTGAGACGCCATAACTTACCCCATCCTTCCCAGCTCTCCCCAGAAGTAGTGTTCTGATTGAAGAAAGAGTATATCTTGGTGGAAAGCTTGGTGCCCAAGGACTTAGGGTACCAGACCCAGTGAAGATCATGTTCATAATCAATACTGCTCTGACCAATAGTATCAATATTAACAAACTTGCCAAAGATATGATGAAATGAAGCAACATTCCAATGAATATCTACCATTAAATCTGAAAACTGGAAATTATCATAATCTATATCCATGTTTAAATAAGTAGGTTTATAAGCAATTGGGATCTCAAAGTACCACGGGTCATTCAAGAAAGAGATCAAACTAGGGTTAAAAGACTTAATCCAAAGGAAAGGTTTAATAATGAAAGCATTGTAATACAATCCTCTGTAGAACCAGGAACATTTTCTGGGAATGGATCCCTTCCAAATATCAAAAGTACTGTACTTAAAAGGCAGCAGGGATGTCCAGAAAACATTTTTATTATTAAGCAAACTGAGAACATTTTTGGCCATGTTAGAAATTTTGGAGATACCCAAATTCCGAATTGATAGAACCCCCTCAGAACGGTTAAAAGTGATTTCATCCCAGCCAACAAAGTAGATGCCCTTTCGATTGCTATCCTTAGACCAAAATAGGGCCCTGGCAGCTTTAGAAATACGATCGAGGATGGACTTGGGAATAGGATAAACTGAGAGATAATAAATAGGGGGCAGTCATAATGGAAGAATTAATAAGAATGATTTTCCCAGCAGGGGAAATTCTAGATTTCTTCCAAAAGGAGATTGACTTCTCAATCTTGTTAATCATGGAAGAGAAACAAGAGAGTGCCAACCTCTTAGGAGAAACTAGAATGCCCAAATATTTGACTGGAAAAGAACCAATTCTGAAATCTAAGATTTTGGAGATTCTATTAGAGAGATGCTTATTGAACCGTGTAGGGAAGATGATCTCAGATTTAGCAGTACTAACTTTTTGGTCAGTGATACTCTCATAGAAAGAGAGACAACGCTTAATGTAGCGAGCAAATTTCCTAGAAGCCTCAGTGACAAGAATGATATCATCAGCATACATCAAATGGTTGAAATTATGATTATTAAGATTAACATTGAAACCAGGAATCCGATTAGATCTCAAAGCATAATTGAACATTGTAGTAAGATTCTGGGCAACCAGAATATAAAGGTAAGAGGAGAGGGGATCCCCTTAACGGATACCTCGACTAGGCGAGAACCAAGGAGAGGGGGACTTGTTAATCAATAAAGCATAGGAAACCTTGCTGATGCAAGTTTTAATCCAATTGACCTACTTGCCAGGGAACCCCATTTTAGTAAGAGTAACAAGAATTGCAGTCCAACTCAAGGTGTCATAAGCTTTAGCTATATCTAACTTAACCAACATCCTAGGGGGGTAGTGATCATTATCAATCGAATGGGCAACCTCCTGAAGAGTAATGATATTATCAAAGGGAGTACGACCTTTAACAAACCCACATTGCTCTTTACCAATTAAATTAGGCAGGATATTTCTTAAGCGATTAGCAAGGATTTTCGAAATAATCTTGTAGCAAACATTACACAAGGAGATTGGCCGAAAATCCGCAGGGCACTTGGGGTTAGGAATTTTAGGGATTAAGGAAATATAAGTTCTACCCCAGGTGGGAGGCATACTAGCATGAGAAAAGAAATACCCGACCGCAGAGAACAAAGAATCACCAACCTCCCTCCAATATAACCGGTAGAATTCTACATTGAACCCATCAGGACCCGGGCTTTTACCAGTTGGCAGAGATTGCAGAGCATCAAAGACTTCTTGTTTAGAGACATCTCTTATTAAAACTCCTCCCTCACTAGAAGACACTTTAGGAAGATCATCCGGAATCAAATTAATGATATCCTGAGTAAAGCAACCATTCGGATCACTCCAAAGATCTGAGAAAAAACTCATAAAGGTCCGAGTGATACTCGGTTGGTCAGTAAACAAAGTACCGTTATAATCAACAATATTAGTAATCAGATTATAATGATTGCGGTAACAAACAGAGTTAAAGAAAAAAGAAGAGTTATTGTCCCCATTCTGGACCCACATGAGTCTGGCACGTTGGGCCCACTTAGTGCTATTCTGTCTATGAAGAGCTGAGAGATTGTTATACATGGTAGATAGCGATTGAGGGGAAAAATCGTTACCATCTCCCAAGTCATCCTTCACTTCAGCTTCTAATATAGAAGACTCTAGTTTCTCAATATTGTAATCAATTGAATGCAAACCCGTTGCCTTCCACTTCAAGAGCCTGTGCCTAGTGCGAGAAATAAGATGGGAGACTGCATGCATTGGATTAGAATGAGGGGAAAAGTTCCAAGCCTCTCTAACTATATCATGACAACCTACAAGCTCAAGCCAATAGTTCTCGAATCGAAAAGGTTTTCTTTTATTAACCTCACGAGGAGAAACAGAGAGCAATAAGGGAGAATGGTCAGAAAGAAATCTCGGCAGATGGGTAATTAAGCACGGATCAAAGTAATTAGACCAAACCGGATTAACAAGACAACGGTCCAGCCGAGCCCAACGCCTCGCTAAACCCTGTTGGTTATTGCACCAGGTATACTGAGAACCCACAAAATTCACATCTAGTAAGTTATTAGAAGCAATAAACTCAGAGGAAGCATAAGCCTTTCTTCTATAATAATAATTAGCACCCCCTCGATGTTCCTCATGAGACTTAACCGCTTTAAAATCACCCATGATAATCCATGGAACATTCAAACAATTAAGGCCAGAGAGTTCATACCAGAGAAGACGTTGAGTATGAATGGAAATAGAGTTATAAACAACGGAAATAAGCCAATCCTTGGACTGGACTGAGGTGACCACCAAATGAAGAGCAAATCGAGACCTTGCCAGAGGGGTAACAGACCCAATCTTACTATTCCAAATTGTGATAATCCCACATGAGTACCCCTCTGCCAAAATCGCCGCCCACCTCCACTGGGATTTAAATTTAGCGCAAAACCTCTGAAGCCTATCATCATTAGCCCTGGTTTCCACTAAGCAAAGCATAATAGGGTTAAACTTTTTTAAAAGAAATAAAATCAGAGAAATGGTATCCCGACTTGAGACACCCCGACAGTTCCAAATTAATATCAGAGAAAAACAATCCATGAAGACTCGCATCAAGAAAAATAAGACTAAATGCAGAATAGAAGAAAAGGAAGATACGAAGCAAAGTTCAGAGCACTTCCCCTTCTATAACCTCTCTTCCCTTCCTCTGGGATGACATCGGAGACTGAACGCTCTTTCTAGACAGGGTTTCCTTTCTATAGTTGCTTTGATACTGAGTAAGGGTCATCGTATCATCCGGCTCCATAGAATCCAAAGAGTCTTCCCTCTCAGACTAACACTCGTCGTTTTCCTCAGAGTCACTCATAAATTGGTCAGGGGCATCAGAACCATGAAACGATTGTTGAAGAGCCATGACAACTCTATCAACTAGCATCCTGTGGCCTTCCGGAATGTCTCCTTCCTCTAATCCTTCAGCTAAGTTCTCAGAGGTTCTGAGAGTTGGGGAGGAGCCCTGAGGTTCTTGAGGCACCGAGACACATACCTCCTTACCCCTCGAGGCGAGGACCCCTTTACCATTCGAGACTATCACGTCCTTGCCCTTAGACAAGATAGATGAAGACGACTTAGTGGATGTGTCAGGAGGCGCCGATCCCTTGGGACTAGAGGAAACCACTAATGCCAAATTTTCCTTGGGAGCCGGATCAAGACAAACCTCTAAAGACGCGCCCCTCTCTGGCTCATGGATCAAAGAAGGCACATTGTCAAAGTGAATTTCTTGGGGCAGTGGAATAGAAACCTTTTCAGGAAAAAGAGTCGTTTCCTCATTGATTCCTTTGGAGGCATGGGCCCTGAACGAGGCTGAGCCACCCCTGCCTCGCGACGAGCTGCCGCCACGCCTCGCCCATGCAGCACTAGACCTTAGTTTCGAGACGTTGGGTAGAGAGAAGCCGACTTCACGTGAGGCCGTATGCATCGCACGTGATCCCGAACTACCGAGACTGGCGGCGCCACCACGTCCACCACCGCGACCTTGTCTCCTCGAAACTAGCATCCACGACCCATAATCTGAGTTTGAGTTTGAGAGCTCCGTAGCAGTCTCAATGCTCATGTTATCGGCCCCCGGTCTATGATCCAAACTTGCCTCCCCGTTATCGTTCATGAGGTCAGACTCCTCCCTGACCGCCTTCCATTGTCGGTTATTCAAACCATTACAATGGGGTGGAGAGGGATGATCCGAACCTCCAGAGCTCTCGCGTTGGCAAGTGTTGGACCCGTGACCGACGAACCCGCATTTGTAACAAAAGGTCGGCAAACGCTCATAGAGCACAACAACAAAGACACGATGATCTTCATCGCCGATCCAGAACCCTTGCTTCAGAGGCTTAGCGAGGTCGACTTTCACGCAGATTCTGGTATACTTCGACCTAGACAGAGAGAAAGTAACATCGTCAATCTTAAGCAAGCGACCAAATATAGCAGTTATTGATTCAAGCGACTCCCCTTCCCAAAACTCGACGGGGAGGTTGTGCAGTTGAACCCAGATGGCCGCTGTGGATAATTTTGGGAAAGCCAGTTCGAAAAACGGCTGCCAAGGTGCTAACTGTAGGACAATGCCATTGACTGCCCACGGACCCTCAAACAACATACGATTCATCACCTCTTGATTAGCACACCTGACCAGAAGGTTTCCGTTCGGCAAGTCGGAGATATGGAAAGAACCAAGATCCGCCAATTTCTCAGAAAGGATCTCCTTCACTTGCTCAAACGGAGGAGACCTCCCAAAGAACTTCCCATAGAGTGCTGATTGGAACTTCATCCTTGCCCTCGCAAGAGTGTCTTGGTCCAACCGAATGAACTCCGAAGTATTAGCTTTCAGTTTATTGAGAACAGGGCTTTCTACTAATGGAGACGAAGGGTTTCGTTGAGCCGCAGCCGCAACATCAGATCATGTCTTGTTAAGCACAGAAGGAGGAGGAGGTTGACCCCCACTTGCCATCGCAAGGGGGGCAAAGCAGCGAAGAGTAAAGACAGCGAAGAGGAGACGCAGGAGTCCACTTCCCACTATTGCAAATGATTAACTAAAGGTTATGCAGAGGTAAGGCTTTGTGTTCCTGTGCTATTACTAGCATTTTTATTTTCTATTGCTAGACCTTTCTTTGTTGACGTGCATACAATAATATAGATCGATTTTCTTGACAACTAGGGCCATAAGTTGGACTTAAAAAAAAAAAACATTTCAGCTCTTTTTCATTTTTACCTATATATATATATATATATATTTAAACTTATGTAATTACCTCGTATTCAATAAAATAATGGTAAGTCATGTCCCCTCCTACTTAAAAGTTTAGAGTTCAAATCTTAAGTATGACCTATCCACAATTTTATATATATATATATATATATATATATATATATATATATATATATATATATATATATATATATATATATATATATATAATTATAGCATTTCAATATATAGTTAAAGAATATGACATATTGACTAAAGATGTTCATTATTTATATTTAACATTGTTATTTTTTTTTTGGGGGCATGAAATATATACTATAATTATGATTATATCTATTATTTTTAATATTATATCAAACTTGACATCAGTGAAATAAATTGGTTACAGTTTAGTTCAATTAGCTGCAACATGATTTTATTGATGTAATAAATAATAAATAACTATCTAAAAATTATAGATTAAAAAAAACAATTTTTTTACTATAGCTTTAGTTATTAAAAAAAATTATCTTTTTTAAGTTTAAAATATTAAATTTATCAAATTGCAATTCTAAATTTATAATTCAATAGAGTCAGTGAGGAGCTGTAAGTAAATGATAGAGGGATATAAGCCTATAAGGTAGCTTTGCAAATGCAACCTAAGCCTCACGAGTGTGAAGCTTTGTTTAACATACTAAATGAAAAGTACCAATAAATTGTATAAGAGAAGTTTGCTTGTTTGTTTGTTTTCATATATTCCGTATTTTATACACTTGTTGTCATTTTAATTTTATACCTTGCGTGTGATTAATAATTAGTAATACTAACACTTTGTTGATGCACAACATTATCAATATATTGCTATACTTTTTAAAATACATTTTTTTTTCTTAATCTAAATTCTTAATTAATAAATCATTTTTAACAAAACCTTACTCTTAATTCAAGCTGATCAATACCCAAGCTAATCATAAAAGGGGTTGATTGTGAAAATATAATTGATTAGCAAGTCAGCTGAGATAAAATTTTTGCGCTGAATTGTTTTAGGCAACAGTTGGAAGTTGGAAGTTGGAAGTTGGAAGAACAAGTGATCCTTTGTTTTCTTTGGGCAAGGAATAAAGGCAATAGGCTCTGTCTTTGTTGTCCCCTAGGTGCACCGTGCACATACAAATAAACATCTAGTCTCTGGCATTTTCTCCAAATTCTAAAACCTTATAATTTAATCACAAACTGATATACCAAATATAAATTAAAAATAAATAAATAAATAAAAAAGGAAATACCTTGCTATGATAAACAAACAGTTCTCTAAAAGGCAAGATAAACACACATAGGGGTGCTTATTCGTTTCTTCCACAAGGCCTTTGAGACATGAAAATTGATGATAGCTTTGCTTGAGAATCAGGCTTCAGGTTTCTTGTTATCTGCACACAAGAATTTGAGTCATCTCTGCACACAAGAACACATATACAAATGTATATATATATATATGTATATATATACTAAACGAGGAGATTACAACAACAACAACAACAACAACAACAACAACACACCCATTATCATCATCATCAGCAGCAGCAGCAGCATCATCATCAAGGATAGAAGTGTGGTCCTCCTATCATAGAACAGGTATTTGCCAATGCTTGTGATTATTGATTTCCACTTCTCAGGAATATTACGACTTTCATTTACTGCTGTTCTGACATTCAAAGTCATTCATTCTTTCTGCTCTACTATAGATGCACATATCAAACGCCCAACAAGCATATAGATAGAACCAGAACAATTTCTTCACTCACCACTTGTTAGACCAACATCCATCCAACACTCACTGTCTCCCACAAACACACAAATCAGTGAAAAACATGAGAGTCTCAAGCACAATGCGAAGCAGCAACAGGGAGGACTACATGCGCAAAGACGCAAATCCTCTGCTCGGTGCTCGGTGGATGGGCAGCGGAGGTGGTGATAGGCTCACCACCACCTACGACCTTGTCGAGCAAATGTATTATCTCTACGTGCGTGTTGTCAAGGCAAAGGACCTTCCTACGAGTGCCATCACTGGAAGCTGTGACCCCTATGTCGAGGTGAAGCTAGGCAACTACAAGGGCACAACCAAACACTTGGAGAAGAGACCTAACCCTGAATGGCACCAGGTGTTTGCTTTCTCAAAGGAGAGAATCCAGTCTTCGGTGCTGGAAGTCTATGTGAAGGACAAAGAGATGGTGGGCAGAGACGACTTCATGGGACGAGTGGTGTTTGATCTCAATGAGGTACCAACCAGAGTCCCGCCAGACAGTCCTCTGGCTCCCCAGTGGTACAAGCTGGAGGACCGTCGTGGCACCAAGGTACGAGGGGAGATAATGGTCGCAGTCTGGGTTGGCACGCAAGCTGATGAAGCCTTCCCAGATGCATGGCACACCGATGCTGCCTCTGTGCACACTGAAGGCATGATCAATATCCGGTCAAAGGTCTATGTCTCACCAAAGCTCTGGTACCTGAGGGTGAACATCATTGAGGCTCAAGACATTGAACCAAATGAGAGAGGACGAAGCCCAGAGGTCTTTGTCAGGGCGCAAGTAGGCAACCAGATGCTCCGAACCAAGACTTGCACCGCCAAGACAATGAACCCACTCTGGAATGAAGATCTCGTGTTTGTCGCTGCAGAACCATTTGAAGAACAGCTGGTGCTCACTGTCGAGGACAGAGTGAGCCCACGAAAGGACGATGTGCTCGGTAAGATCACTCTACCACTGACCATCTTTGAGAAGAGACTGGACCATCGACCAGTGGATTCTCGCTGGTTTGACCTTGAGAAGTTCGGCCTTGGAGTCCTGGAAGGAGATTGGCGCAAGGAGCTCAGATTTGCAAGCAGAATTCACCTCAGAGTATGCCCTCGACGGAGGTTACCATGTTATGGATGAGTCCACAATGTACATTAGCGACCAGCGGCCCACCGCAAGGCAGCTCTGGAAGCAGCCAATCGGAATGCTCGAAGTAGGCATTCTAGGGGCTGAAAAGCTGCTTCCAATGAAGACCAAAAGGCAGCCGGGGAACTACTGATGCCTACTGCATTGCCAAGTATGGGCAGAAATGGGTCCCGAACAAGGACGATCATCGGCTCCCTTCAGCCCCAGATGGAATGAGCAGTACACTTGGGAGGTGTATGACCCTTGCACTGTGATCACCATCGGAGTGTTTGACAATTGGCATCTTGGCGGCCCCAGCAGTGGAGGCTCCGGAAGAGATCCAAGGATAGGGAAGGTAAGAATCCGGGTATCCACATTGGAGAGTGAGAAGGTGTACAAGCACTCATTCCCGCTGCTTGTGCTGGAGCCATCAGGTGTGAAGAAGATGGGAGAGCTCCAATTAGCAGTGCGCTTCACTTGTTTGTCCGTAGCTCACATGATATACATCTATGGTCACCCTCTTCTTCCCAAGATGCACTACTTGCATCCGTTCACCGTCAACCAGTTAGACACCCTGCGACACCAGGCAATGACTATCGTGGCAGCGAGACTCGGCCGGGCAGAGCCGCCATTGCGGCGTGAGGTGGTGGAATACATGCTGGATGTGGAGTCCCACCTCTGGAGCATGAGGAGGAGCAAGGCCAACTTCTTCAGGATCATGGCATTGCTCTCCGGGATGATCAGTTTGTTCAAGTGGTTTCACGGAGTTAGTCACTGGGCAAACCCTGTCACTACTGTGCTTGTCCATGTCTTGCTGCTCATACTCATTTGCTACCCGGAGCTGGTACTGCCAACAGTATTCCTTTACATGTTTGTCATCGGAATGTGGAACTATAGGTTCAGGCCACGGCATCCAGCGCACATGGACACAAGACTCTCATGGGCAGAGGCTGTCCACCCTGATGAGCTTGATGAAGAGTTTGACACATTCCCTACATCAAGGCCATATGATGTCGTGCAGATGAGGTATGACAGGTTGCGCAGTGTGGCAGGGAGGATACAAACAGTGGTGGGGGACATGGCGACGCAGGGGGAGAGGCTGCAATCTTTGTTGAGCTGGAGAGACCCAAGGGCAACAGCATTGTTTATAATGTTCTGTTTATGCGCCCGCAGTGGTGCTCTATGTGACTCCTTTCAGGGTGGTTGGTCTGGTGGCCGGGCTCTACATGCTCAGGCATCCAAGATTTCAAGCAAATTACCTGCAGTGCCAAGCAATTTCTTCAAAAGGTTGCCATCCAGGATAGACAGCATGCTTTTAAACTGAAGTTAACAGAGATGCTTTGACACTTAACTACAGCTATCTATCTGATCTAGTGCTGAATGATTATTGAGTATATACTATTTGTTTTTGTAGTTGTTGTACCTGGCTTTGATTGACTGATTGCTCATTGTTTGAGATTGGTTGTAAGCTGCTGCTTCTCCAGGATGAAGCTTGTGCATTGTTGTTGCTCATCTAGTACACAATTATTTTCCTAACCATTTTCATCAAATAACAGACGCATTGCACAAGCTTGTGAGCTTCTTTTCTTTCCATTCAATGGCTGAATACATTACCCAACTTGAACCTCAGATCAGTAAACAAAGGTGAAAAAAGAACAATACATAGTCATTGCAAAAAAAAAAAAAAAGGGCTCTACTGGAAATTGCTCTCTCAATCAAGAAGATAACATGTTCTGATTAGATATAAAATGTTGAGAAACCAAAAGATGTGATCTAATTTAGACTCCATTAATGAAACCAACCACATAAATTATTAACAAGCAAGAAATAACATATATGAAGGTACTCTGTCATGAAAACAACATAAAATGTTCACAATTGTATAAAAAACTGAGAACAGACACTTACTTGCAATAAGAAGATCACCACATACAACAAATTCATGATCAATATCACCTCCACTCCAAATTTAGCATATTATTACAACAGTGCAACAACCATAGATGTTCTCAAAGCATGCTATCTGTTCTGGCAGGCAACCTTCTAAAGAAATTGAGAGGGACAGATGGAAGCTTATGGCGGAACCTTGGGTGCCTTAGCACATATAGACCAACCAGCAGGGCCACAACACGGAATGGTGTAACATAGAGCATAATGGCAGTAATGAAGCAGAAGGTCACAAATAGGGCAGTAGCTCTTGGATCTCGCCAACTCAACAGATTCTGCAACCTCTCCCCTTGTGTAGCAAGATCACCGACCACAGTTTGAATCCGCCCTGCAACACTCCTCAATCTGTCATATCTCATCCTCACAATATCACCTGGCCGTGCGCTAGGAAAGGTATCAAATTCTTCATCAAGTTCATCAGGAGTTGTAGATTCGGCATGTGAGAGACGCGTATCCATGTGAGGAGGATGCTTCGGCCTCCAACGGAAGTACCACACACCAATCAAAAAAAGGTATAGGAATATGGTTGGCAGTATCAGCTCTGGGTAAAGAACCAATATAATGAATAGGACGTGGATCAGAACAGTAGTTAATGGATTCTTCCAATGACAAATCTGATCAAACCATTTGCTGACAGCGATGATGCCGCTCAAGACACTCATAACTCGAAAGAAGTTAGCTTTGCTCTTCCTCATGCTCCACATGTGAGAATCCACATCCAGCATATACTCAACAACCTCCTTCCTCAGTGGTGGCTCAGCGCGGCTCAGCCTCATCGAGACAATCTGAGTGGCTTGATGCCTCAACATATCAAGCTGTGTGACCGACAAGGGATGGAGGTAGTGCATCTTCGGCAGGAAAGGCTGAGAATACATATACATCATGTTCAGCAGAGAGGAGCATGTGAACCGGACAGCCAGCTGAACCTCCCCCATCTTCTTCACTCCTGAGGGAAGCAAGACGATAAGAGGATATGAGTGGGTGTAAACTCGATCAGTTTCAAGTGTTGATAAACGAATCCTGACCTTCCCAATTCTGGTGTCCCTTGTCCCTGCAGCCTTGTCCCCTCCTAGTAGGTGACAGTTATCGAAAACACCAATGGTGATGACCGTACAAGGATCAAACACTTCCCAAGTATACTGTTCATTCCATTTCGGATTGAAGTTATTGACAATTGTCCTTGTGCGCACCCATTTTGGTCCATACTTTGCAACACAGTAAGCATCAGTCATGCCTATTCCTTCCTTACCAGCCTTCATGGGCTGCAGCCCATGAGCAGACAGGATACCCAACTCTAGAATTCCAATGCTTGGCTTCCAGAGCTGCTTTGCCGTAGGCCTGAGATCACTGCTGTAATGAGTTGATTCGTCCAACACATGGTACCCACCATCCAAACATATCCTCAAATGAATTCTACTAGAAAACTTCACTTCCTTCTTCTTCTGATCACCTTCAAGAAGCACATGCCTCTCAAGATTATACCATTGGCTTGGTACAGGCTTGTAGTCCAACCGCCTGGGCACACTCTGCAAAGTAATCATGGCCCTTCCCAGCACCTCATCCTTGTTAGGCCCAACCCCTGTCCTCCACACTCAAAAAGCAAGCGCTCCTCAAACGGCTCAGCAGCAACAAAGATCAAGTCCTCATTCCACATTGGATTGGTATTCTTACTGGGAGAAGGCCTAGTCTTAAGAATTTGATTGCCCAGTGAGGCTTTCACATAAACATCAGGATACCGACCCTTATCAGTAATCAACAAGTCTTGAGCCTCAATTACATTCACTCTGACATACCAAAGCCTAGGGTTGAGATACACCTTGGATCTTATATTGGCAACAACATCACTGGGGACAGTGGCAGCATCCGAATGCCAAGCCTCGGGGAAGGCCTCATCAGCCTGAGTGCCCATCCAAACAGCCAGCATCAGCTCTCCCTTCGCTTTGTCACCTTTCTTGTCCTCCAGTCGATACCACTGCGGTGCCAATGGACTGTCTGGAGGAACTCTCTTCGGAACCTCATTGAGTTCAAGCACGACCCTGCCGACAAAATCATCCTTGATGAAGTCCTTGTCTTTGACAGTCACTTCAACAGCAGTGGCTTGAAGCCGATCCCTGGAGAAGGCGAACACCTGGTTCCACTCAGGGTTGGATTTCTTCTCAAAAATGTTTGGTGGTGCCCTTATAGTTCCCGAGCTTCACTTCAACGTAGGGATCGAGGCTTCCGGTCACGTCCTTGGGGGGCAAATCCTTTGCTTTGACGACACGGACGTAAAGGTACTGCATTTGCTCAACGAGATCATAGGTAGTGGTGAGCTTATCGCCGGGCACGCTGCCGCCGAGGTTCGGCGCGGTCTCCTTCAAGGAGAAGTCCTCTGGCCGGGGAGGAGGCCTCTGCATCTTCTCAAATTACAAAAACGAAAGCCCAAATCTTTATAACTCCAAAAGATTGGGAGATGTTAGACAGAGCCACACAAACAGAGAGAGAGAGAGAGAGAGAGACAGGACACCGATTCCTTTGGCAACGTTGAGAAAACCCCAAGATAGACTCCTACGAAATCGAAAGTCAAGATCTCTGGCACTACTCCAACAAAAAACACACACACACAACTGAAAACAAACAAACAAAAACTCCAAGTGAGATCCCAAACCAAACAAACTTGCTCTAGGCCTCTAGAAGAATTTTTAGAAATTTTGATCGAATTTTTTTCTAGGGAAAAAGGAAAAGGAAAAAGGAAAAAGGAAAAAGTGAAGAATTCCAACCTGGCCAAATCCAAACCTTTTGGAGGACCCTAATCCGATGATCCTCGCGGATCTACGAGAAATTCGCCACCATTTCACAAGATTTTTCCCCTAAAAATTGCCAAAAAGAGAGAGAGAGAAAGATCTATCCATGTATCGAGAGGGTGCGGGAGAGCAGTGTCCTCTTGTTTTTTTATTTTTTTGACAGCCTGAGATCCCGGTATCCTCCCCCGCAGGAATAAAAAGTCGATGCAGGTTGCGACACTTGGCGACCCCTTATTTGGTAGAATGATGAGCAAGACAGTGAACCAACAGGTCCTTTTTATTTATTGCATGGAACCCGAGGCGGTGGCGGGAGAAGGACCACCGTTTGTTTTGTTTGGCGGTTCAAGAAGGTGGAAGGAAATGGAGGGCTGAGATGCTGTTGCCACGTACAAGGAATGGCCCGGATTTGATGTTTTTGTGGATGTGAACTAAATTAATATTTAAAAGAAAAAAAAAACACACACACACACACAGTGATACACACACTAAATGTGGTAAGTGGGATATCCTTTTCAAAGATGGAATATTTATTGTTGTGTTTTCCTGTCTCTATTTGATTTCAGACCTCTATTGACTATTGGTATTGCCGTATTGGATGGGCTTCACTAATGATGTCACTGTTTATAAGTTAGCAAAAGAGTAATGTAGATTCAGTAAGGTTGGTACCACGCGCCTGACTGGCATGCAGTAATTTTTTTGAAACAGGTTTTTAGAGGACTTCCACCGACCTGTTCCTTGGGTTCTGGAGAATGAGTAGAACAAAACAACCTATCTTAAGCAAAGCTTCTCAGACACAGCAATGCAGCAAAATAGCCAAACTATTACATTATCTAAAAGTTAAAACATCATCAAAATAATAATAATAATGATAACAATAATAAAAAAAGATGCATGTCCTGGCTGATTCCCAACTCAGCAGCAGTGTAGATTACACAGTTATGCAGCAATTAATCAGTGGAAAGAAGATGTTTAAAGAGACCAGTGGGTGGCATCATCAGCAAAAGCCAGAGCTGGATCGAGGTTCATGCCAAGTTTGCTTCCTTGAAATGCTAGCTCAAGTTCGCCTGAGAAACGTTGGTTGCCGGGTTGTGAAATATGACTGAATTCAATTGGGTGTTGCATTGCTTCTGAGGTTCCACTGGCTTCAGGAGGTCCTTTGAACTCCCATGAATTGGCCATATAATTACTAGGCATGCCTGGTTGCTGCACCACATGGGACATGTCAAAGCTGGCGTTTGCCGGTATCACCGTTGGAACTTGGTTTTGTGTAGTGGTGCTGCTCCGTGGCTGATGAGTTGACAGAAGAGAGAGAGCACAGCTGGAGTCAGAGATTCCAGCAAGAGATTCACGGAAAGAACTCGAATTCTCTGGTGGTACTGAGAACATAGCACTGTTTGTGTTTGGTGAACCTCGCATTGATGGACCGAAACCATGAGCAGCAACTCCACTGGTCAAAGCATTTAAACCACCTTGCCATTGATGATTGCCAACAACCCGATTGCCTGACCTGTTTGCTAGCCAAGCATCTCTGTCGTTACCCGCTTGCTTTGCATAAGTGAAGTCCATCATAAAGCTCCTGAATCTACCGCTATCTTCTGTCAAAACATTATGAACTAGTTAAGAGATTTTTACTTGAGAAAACTTCATAAATCCTCTCAAAAACAAAAGAAACCAAGTCAGAGAACTCAGGGACATTTTGATGTGTCTAACCATGGCCAGATGATGACAGCCGTCCATTGCGTGATATGGATCCAGGAGGTGGCTTCCTCCTGCGCTCATTATGTCCGGCTAAACGTCTACGACAACTTCGTTTCCCTTGGTCAAATTCAGGTAATTGGTGGAACCTGTACAGAGTACAAGAGACATGCACATCAACACACATACACATCAAGTAGACACAGCACGGACAAAACTTAACCATTACAAAGATCATTAGGTCCTATGGAAGCAAAACAAGCAACCATCAATTGAAGGAGCAGATCAAAAGATAAATGGTTTTTAGAATTCAATGGTATCTGGACATGCCCATGGAATTACTGGATGCCAGGATGATACAGGTTATATGGTTCACGAGATGTTCAGCGGATTCAACCATGTCCAACTAGAATACGAATATGTTTCAATTGACTTAATTTAATAATTGTGTGATAATAAAATAGAAGCCATTCGACTGAAGATGTAATTGGGACCACAAAAGATAGCAGCACCATGCAAACTATGCTTTTTATATTCAGGATGCAGTTTACCTTGAAACTGAAGCATGTTCAACTGGCAGAGAAAAATTCTTGCTTCATTAATTGCATGAAACTTTAATTGATAAATCTTGTAAATTTGTATTAACCTATTCGCATCTAATGAGAAATAAAAAAATGAAAATTGAGGAAATGAGAACAACTTGATTTTCTACTGCTCAAAGAGACTGACTCAATGCATGATCAAATCTGATGACATCAACAACAACAATACTCCACTCCGCACCAAAAAAAGTTCAAAGAGAGATCAGGTGTAGGTGTACTGACAAATTAAACCAGATTGCAGTCAAAAGTTTAAATACATTCTCAAAAGCAGGGTTTGACATTATATGAGAGTTCCAAAGTGGAATAAACAAGTGAAGTAGATATAAATGACTTGAAGAAACCAGACAACTTTTCATGCTATTATTACCAACAAAGTCACAGTAATGGACATGTCACCGACAAAAATGTTAAACCCACAAAACCTCTACCTACAAAACCGAAAAAAGGGACAAGAACTTTCTTCTGAATATCAAAGCCAAATACATAGCAACATGTTCTCTTAATGCTAAACAAGGTAAACTGGATAATCAATCAACTTCTTTTCACAGGTTCTATAGGACGAAAAATTCTTATATGACATCGAAATAAGAAACACAAGCTCATAGATTAGCTGAAGAACAAGAAAACAGGAGCAAAAATGGATGAAAAAGACCAATATTGATATATAAATATATATATATATATATATAACTGAAACTAAGCCTACCTAATCAGCAGTATCAATCAAATGTATGTTTGAGAAAGATTGATCAAGGCCAAACACACCATATACCTTCTCTTTCACACACTAATTGCGTCATTTTTGAAGTGACCCATGACCTAACAAACAACTTTTTATTATGGAGAGAAAAGGAAGAAAACCCCTTGAACAAACAATCTCCAGATGATCTCCCAATAGTAACAGGAATAGGAAAGAAAGATGCAAGCTTTCCCTCAGAATTCAAAAGACAAGGTTGATGCGAAGCTATCAATCAATAAAATCACACTTGTATGCAATTAGCAAAGCCCTAGAAATGAAACCAACCAATCAACCAAACATCATTAACACAATCAAACAAATAAAGAAACAAACAAACAAATTGGAAGAAGAGGAGCACGAAAAAATCAAACAGAGAAACACAAGAGTGTTTATTGAACACTGACCTGCTGCACTGCTGACAGAACCTCTGTTCCAAGCCAGCCACAATGACCTTGGGGGACTTGGAATGCATACCACAAACCTTGTGCTTGGAATAGTAGGCCTTGGTATCACTGAGATCCACATTGCAGCCCTCCACTTGACACCTTGGAGGCTGCTGCACCCCTGCACTCCGATCTTCCCCTTCTTCGCCGGCGCCTGCCCGGAAGAAGCCTTAGAGGAGCTCCCACCACCGCCCCCATCCTCAAAGTAGATCTTTTTCCCAAACTTGAGCCCGTTGAGAGAGTCATTGGAACCACAGGCCAGAGATGCCGGCAGAGAGCTTGAACCCATATCCATCACCCTCTCTTTCTCTCTCTCTCTCTCTTTTCTCTTTAGTCATGAAGGAGCAGAGAGAGAGAGAGAGAAAGAGAGAGAGAGACAAAAGAGAAGTGGTATTCTTTATAAAGCAAGTGGGGCACTCTTGTCTCCATCCTCGGTCTCTTCTACACCTCGCACTACTGTTACTACTGCAAGTTAGTCAATAATACATACATACCAAGCTTGTACACGTATACTGTCTCTTTCATTCATCCAATCTCCAGGCTCTTTGTCCAGAAAAGATGGTGACTTTTTTTTAATATTTGAGGGGTATGGAATGTGGATGTATGTGTTGGAAAAGCACTGGCTTTTTAGGAGGGGGATCTCCTCCCTTCTCATTGTTCTGTCTTCTTTTTCTCTTTCTCTTTCCAAAGCTTGGGCCTTTGACAAGATGCCATGCATGTTTCCCAATCCGCCTTTTGAACTGTGTTTGAGCGGTGAAAAGAGAGAATCTTTTTGGTATGAGCTTTGGATTGCCTGCCTCGGAAGTGAACAGTGAACAGTGAGGCCCCTCATGTCTTGGTTGGGAGACTGTGCATATGCAGCCGGCCACGTGTGCAATTGTCTCCCTGGTTTGAATGGGACTTTTTGTGGTGGGTGACAGTTCCAATGCCATGGAATGGATTACCAGAAAATGAAATGAATTGCCTTTCTCTCTAGTTTAATTACCATCATCCATTGGGGACTGTGTAGAAAAATGAACACGAGGGGTACCTAGTTGTAGGTGGGCCGGCTCTGCTTCGTGTGGATGAACATGGGGAGCAGGTGGTTCAGGTGCTGCTCATGCTCACTCTCATTCTCTACTCCTAAGTCCTACCATCGGCCATCCATCCATTAGACAAACACGAACCAGACCTGCCACTAACTACTATTTCTGAATTAACAAACTACAAGTCAAGAACTAAACTAACAAGAATTCATGTGTATGCATGCTCTGCACCAGTGCTCATGAACATCCATGTGATTTGATTTGTGGAACCTTGCTAATAAATAGGCTATATAAAGTGCAAGGGAGAAAAAAAAAATTTTACAGTAGGCACTAGCCATTGAGTAGCAATGGTGCATGTTCAGAATTAATCAAGTTAAATAAATACCATTGATTGGTTCTCACAAAACCAACCTCCTTATCTGCAATTACCCAATTATTGACGATTGAAATGTTGCAATGGACCTCCACTAATCAACTCATTAAATTGTTCTTATCTAAACTAGTTGTCGTTTCTGTCCGGGATATCCTCCTACCTACTTCAACGCGCAAGCGCGCGTGCTTAAAATATATACCTTAATAATAATGACATATGAATTAAGATGCAGACTGACAGAAACCTCAATCCAACTCACGGATAACAAATAGGCTTGTTATTAATATTATCCACAATTTGTATAAATAGTAAAATGCAGTTTTCAAGCACCGTGTTTATAGCAATTGTAATGGAGGTAGTGATTGCCATCAATTGTTAAAGCATAAAGTCAACTTCAATAGGAGGGTTTTAGTTCATTGTTCTTATGTTATAAATTAGACTGTTTCGTCTCTCTTTGCTGACAAGACAGCCACTTGGAAAATTGATAAGCATAAGTCTAATATTATATGTTGTGAAATGCAGCTTCGTTGGTTTTAGGCTATGTCTAATAAAGGCAAAAACAAGTTTGGAGAAATTTCTTTATGCATCATGACTCTATCGCCCTTCTAGTTGTCCCAATGAACCACATATTTCTTGGTTTCTATTTAATACACTCCAGAACAAAACAAACTCAAGCATCAAAGAGCCTCAGTGATCCACACAGACACAAGACTCCAACAAAGGCACCACTCAATCATGTCAGATGTAAAAAAATTCATGACTTGAAGATCAAATGAGTAAAAATTAAGGAGAGCGACAGTAATGTTTGTTCATTAAAGATGGATGACTGGTGTTAAACAGTACACCGTTGTGAATGCATTCAATGGATAATGAAGCAAAGATGAGGTACACTGAGTCCTGACTCCAGACACAAAATAAGGCATGATAAGAACACCGTTGCCAGTTTGAGAAATCACAGCAATCACCTTGAACCATCCACATGAAAAGCAACAAAGTCTATTGGGTGCCTATACTAACTGAGAATCAGCATCTTTATAGCAGAGAAAACTCAGAAAAGAGTGACTGTACTATTACACAAATGTATTAAAAAAACAAAGGTTCAATCGGCAAATTGCAGCTAATTGTAACCGAGACACTTCTTAAAATATAGTTGAGTCCTCACCCAGTAGCTGCAATGCACACCAACTCAGTTCATAGTCTCCCTGTGGATGTAAGAACAGCACTTTTCCTCTGGAATTTCATCCAGTCTCAGTTGCTTGACACTCAATTTGCTCTCTCTGGCATTCCTAGCATTTAGCAAAACACCAAGAAATAAATCTTGTTGAATATAAAAACGTGAAGCTCATTTCAACATGCTTGGTAAGATAAGAACAACCTGGGAATAAAAACTTCATGGTTTTGCTGCATAAAACGAGAATCCAGTGACTCCAGTTGTCGTGGATGGTAACCCAGGTTGATCTTTCTTTAAACCCATATATGAAGTTTGAGGTTGATGTGCAAAGCCAGAGGGAGCATTCCCATAAGCTGTGGGGTATGATGGTAAGGCATGCGTATAAGAAGCATAGCCTACTGGGTCTGGGCTGACGGCATGAGACTTCCCCTGTTGTGTGAATCCATGTTGATAGGGAAGGGCTAGCGGGCCCATTGACATTGGTGCCTGTGTTTGTATCACTTTACTCTTGTGCGAGTCTGCAAGCTTCACTGTGATGTTCCTTCCCTACCAACAAAATCAGGCAATGGAATTAACAAAAAACACACGATACATAGAAAACACTCTGAGTGGCAACTTCTACCATAATGAATGCAAACTTGGTGAAAGGTTATGGAATAATTTTAGATTCCATCCATATATTCCTATCAACAAAATATTCAAGATGTTTCTTAATTTATGTCTCTGGTCTTAATAATTGGAGATTACAACTATAGGAGAACTCCCATGCATCCCCATCTGCATTGCTTTATAACTCCATCCTCCCACATGAAGATAAATATGTGGCCATCTGCATTTGTTCAGAGGTAGATGAAAGAACCAGACTTGTCACTATTTGATATAAGAAGCCATTGAGCTAGATTGTTGTGTCTTAGAGAAGAATGGTACTTTCCACCAAATTTACAGAAGTTTCTAGTAGATTTTTGCTGAGGAATAAGCTTAAAGAAAGTAGTAAGTGATTTCCAATGACTTGTCAAGATTTAAATATTTATTAGATGGAAATTAATAATTAAGAAAAGATATTTATTATTTGCAAAGAATGGTTCAGCAATGTCAGGTCAATTCACTTACTCCAAGACTCTTATTTGGGTCATCTAATGCTTTTTTTGCAGCCTCAACTGTCTTGTATGTAACAAAGCCAAATCCCCTGCCAAAGTTATAAGGGATATATTCAGTAATTGTTAGGAACTTGATATGAAAAAATGATATTAGGTTTTATCTTCCATACTTTGATTTGGTTGTTTCTTTATCATAAGCAACTGAGCCTTCTTCTATCTCCCCATGCCTGCCAAAGAATTTGAGCAAAGTTTCACTTGAAATTTCTGGGGAAAGACCTCCTATATAAATTTTCCTCAGTGCCAGGTCAGTGCTGACAGATCCACTGCTTAGCCCCTCACAAGCAAGATTACAAACAGCCAAGCGGCCCTGAGATGACAATGCATGACATTTTCATTTGTCCAATAATAAGGAAAATTGTCCAGATGTAATTTTGCCTGAATTTCATCTAGTGAAATGGATTGGAAGATATTGTAACTGTATAGAACAAAAAAGAGCAAAAAATTTGAAGAAAGCTCCTAAAATGATGGCACTGAACAAAATGAGTGAGATTTGGTAGAAGATTTAAACAACTACAAATACTTGACACTTTTTTAGCAAAAAAGGAAATCAGTGATCTGACAAGGACTAATAAATCAAAGATTCAGTTAATTGGAAAAAACAAAATTCACCAAGTTAACAGCATCTACATGTAGCTTTCTATTTGCATTCATTATATTTCTTACATCAATCAACTTGCTTGGCTCTTGTAGTGCTCTCTGGGCAGATTCCATATGTCGGTAAGTTATGAAGCCATATCCACGGGACTTTCCAGTTGCTTTGTCTGTAATGACAGCACCTTCCTCAATATCACCATGAGCGCTAAATGCCTGTTCAAAAGTTTCTCAAAGAACATTAGAAGCATGAAAGAATAAGCCTCCTTTCAGTACCTTAAATCGGACGATTAGTGAGTCGACAGTAAGGAAGATCATAAGCAGGGGAAAAAAATACTAATATAAAAACTCTAAATAATCAGTCAGGCACTCTTAATGCACGCAAACAGCAAAGCACTCACAGAAAACAGGGTTTCTGAAGTAGTCTCCCAAGACAAGCCACGGACAAAAAGCTTGCGGTGAACAGGATCTGCACTTGCAACACCTCTAATTTCTTCTGCAACTTCAGGTATCTGAGTACCACTGCACAGCTCAGCATGCAAAACATGCATACACACATGCATCGTCAAATCAGATATAAACGATGAATCTAGATCCTTATAACACCTTACTTGAGAAGTAGGGAAACATAAACATAAGACTCGTTTCATGAAGCAATTCAGGCAAGCAGGATTCGGCAATCCAAAGTTACTGGAGCAAACTATTGCACAAATTAAAACAGTTATGGAAGGCATTCACACAAAGATGTGGCACACTAGCACCAGGGTTGCTTCGTCAAGCTCCTCATAAAACATAGACAAAAGGGCTAAACAAATGATGTCCCCACTGGTGAATGACATTAATGAGAAGCTATGCTATCATACGTATCATATGTTCATGCTTTCTATGGCGATTCTGATCAGAAAAATGATAACTTTACCGAGTAATTTAGCGCTGGAGTTGCCTATATAAAATCGAAAAAAACTAGTTCTCTGTTTAGAGAATTGCACATAAAAATCCATCCAGTCACCAATCAGCTGAAATGATTGGCAATGACTCCCGAAAATACTAGCAAAATGTCTCAAAAACAAAAAAAGGCACAATTTTTAATGCCAAATCTCAAAAGCTAAGAGACTCGAAAGAAAGATAACCCTTTTGGTTTCCACTCGATCAGAGAGCTTACAGCTTGACTAGGAGATCGACGAGCTGGTCCTTTCTGAGGGGGTCGAGAAGCAACCGCAATTGCTCGTCGGATTGGCGAGCGAGGACGCTGTCGCCAGTGCCGGTTCTCTCGAGCTTTCGTTTCTTGGGGTCCTCCATCGCCGCCATGTCTAGACCTCTGACCTCGCTCGAGAGACGAAGATGTGATGAAAACCCGAAAGCCGATAGAGGCTAGCTCAGTAGATAGCCTTGTCTTCTCGCCGCCGCTCAACATAATCAACGGCTCAGATTCTCTGAGGCCCCAGATATCAATCATATATAACATCATCATCTGTTAACTAATTTATTTTCCAATTATTATAAATTAATTGTAATTTATGCATAACACTATTTTATAAGAAACGGAGGTTGTGATTGTGATTTTCTTCAGATTATTATTGATCCATAAAACACACAAAAATTGAAGGGGAAAAAAAAAAACCTGAAATTAAATTTTGGGCATTCATGCCAGTTTTATTCGGTATGTTCCTGGACATAAACAACTAAAACAGCCATGCATTTCCCTCAAGCATGAAGGGCAAGCACACATGATGACAAACCCATTCAGAACCAAACACACTGATATAGTGTCTAATTTATATGACTTAAATATTTGAAAATGAAGACATTTCAGAGAGAAGAGAAGATAGGGACACCAGGGAGGGTGGCTCCTGCATCTACAATGAAGGTATTGCCAGTGACATACTCTGATGAGTCGTGAATCAAGTATCGAACTAATCCTGTCAAGGCAGGATCAGATGTGCCAAAAGTCCTTAGCGGAACGACCTTCTCAGCCACTTTGTTCAGCCATTCTTTCTGCATCAGCCCTTGTGTGATCTCTGATTTGAACAACCCTGGTGCTACAGCATTTACACGGATATTATACTCCCCGAGCTCCAATGCCATGACCTGGTAACATTGGAAATTCAGTTTATTTTCAAACGCAACAAATGGTTTGAAAATTTTCCCCTGGCATCAAACGGGGAAAAAAAAAGAAAGCAGTGTGGATTCCCACTGCTTTCGATGGTGGTACCTTTGTGAGCATGATAACTCCTCCTTTTGATGCACTGTATGCAGCTCCTCCAGGTAACTGCCCTCGATGAAGACCGCCAATGGATGAAATATTGATCACTGAACCTTTTTGTTTTGCATCACGCATCCGTATGCAAACATGTTTGGATACTAACCATAGTCCAGTTAGATTGGTGGTGATGTTGCCATTCCAGTCTTCTTCAGTCCAATCTAATGGGGAATGCACTTCACCTGAGACATGCGGTAAACAAAAGTCGGCAGAATTAGCAAGAGATTAAGTGGACAGTAAATATATATAGGCAATTGTTCATTGTTTAGAATACAAGACAGAAGAAAGTCAGAGAAACAAAAGTGGGATTTTTGATGTTTTGCAAGTCAACAAATGAAAATGTTTGGTAGCGAGCAACAACAAGCTTTCTCAAGATTTTGGGTTTGTTTCCTGAAGACTAAGTAAGAAACTAAATTCCAGATAATGGCAGCATCATATACCAACCAATTAGGGAATAGAATCTGTGTACATTTCACAGACCAAAAAAATCATGTGCTTTTTTTTGGTGGAACACTTGCAGATTAGCTGCTGGTCACGAGATATATGTGCCTCCAGAACCTTAAGTTGCCAGTGGCTAAAATTTATACCATATTTAAATCCAATTTTGCCTTAGGTTGCGATTACCTTCAAAAGGTAAACTCATTCTATATGTCACATCCAGTTGATTTATGTGGCAGTCCACAAGTATTTCTAGCCCATTTCTGAAGCTTAAAATGAACCAACTGTTTCCACAATCCACAACATGAGCTAACTGAATGACTAAGCAACAAGACTGAAAGAACTTTACGAACATCCCAAATGGTATAATGTAGGAACAAGATCTACTAATTACATGGAAACTTAAATACAGTCTTGTGTACCGGAAGTGACATTACACACAGAAAAATTGGTCACTGTAAAGGCACTATCAAATTTCTTGAGTAATCTTCAGTCTAATATCAAGAGGATATGCATCATACCACATTTTCGTATGTTTTTAAAGAGAGTACCAAGGATATTCTGAGCATGAAGCACAAAAGCTATGCAGATTTATAAAAAGACAAGATTGAGTCGATAAGGTTTTCCTTCATTGATATTCAAGTTAAAAACTGGAAAAAGGCAATAGGGCAAAAAGGAAATTTGGGAGTGAGATCATATTTGAATGAAGGTCATGTAATCTAATCAAACTGCAGACTTAACTTAAAAGCATACAGCGTTTCTTAATTCCTAAAAGCAACAGTCAACCTTACTATAATTCTTTCAGCACATAGAGATTATAAGCTACAGAGTATCAACCTCGCAAGGCATGGAAGACAATGTTGCAAAGAAATGACCCTTGAATATGAGAATAGGGCAAATAACTGAAGGTTCAATTACTTGTACACTCCAAATGCATGAAAATATCATCCAAGCGAAAATAAAAAATAATACTTTGAATACAACGATATTTATTAAACCTGAAAAAAATGTCAAGAACGTATTTGACAGCACAGAAGCCAGATCTGAAAACTGAATCTAAAAATGGACTGGGAGGGAATCGTGATTATTATGATTTTCAAACATCATCTAGTCTTGTCCAAAAGTCTTTGTTGTATCACCAGGAACATTGGAATAAAATTGATATTATGTTCGTTGCATCAACGAAGACTATTATATTATACAGAGTATTCCAACACCCAGCAAACTATATAAGACAAAATGAAACAGATAAATAGATGCATAATAAGCGCGCTGAAAAAGTAAATTTGAACCTCTAGGTTTGGTAGCACAGTCAAAGAAATGAAAATTCAAAGAAACTTTCCTGTTGATTCTCTGAATGCTCTGGGACGCTTGTAAACCAAGAGAACATTTGACCAACTAAGCTGTAGTTTTCTGAATATTATAAACAGAAAATTCCGTTTCAACGAAGCACAGCATAAACGTTTGCTATAGAACATTTAATAGCGAGAATAACAGGAACAAAATTCAAAAATTGCCCAAAAAGCTATGCAAAATGCACCAGGTTTCATGTTCTAGACACAGAACAAACGAAGTTCAAGGTCTCCTTAATGAATCAATGAAAAATTGGCGGCTTTTTACGAACTACAATGTTTGTCATAATTGCCATGTTAGTTAAGAATTTGGGAATGAAAGATGGAAAGAAAAAATAGAATTTATTCGAATCAGGATCTAGGTATAGGCATTACCTCTAATCCCAGCGTTATTAACAAGGGCATCAATACGGCCAAAGGCGTCCCAAGCCCTCTGAACAGAAGCCTCGATCTCGGCGCTCTTGCCGCTGACATCAAGCTCCACGGCCACCGATCGAACGGGCTTCGGCTCCTGATCGTCCTCTGCCGATGCAGCGCCGTTGATCTGGTCACAAAGTGAGCGGAGGCGATCAGTGCGACGGGCAGCGGCAACGATGAGGCAACCAGCGCGGGCGAGGTGGAGACAGAGTTCACGACCAATACCAGAGGACGCACCAGTGACCATGACCACCTTCCCCTCAAGCTTCTCCCATGGCTGTCGCTGCATCCCCGCCATAGCGCAAGCTCTACGAATCTTCGAGAGGTTTGAAAAGCGTTTTGAAGGCGTGAAACGAAGACTCAAAGACGCGCTTTTTATAAATCGAAGACCGGCTGCGCCGGACTCGCACTATGCGTGCTTTTACGATAATGTCATGCTGCCTTTGGAGGTTGATCATCATCATCATCATCACATATATATAATATAATAATCCAATGGACTCAATTCCTTGATGGATTTTTAAATCCAACTTTTTCAAATCATTCATTTTTTAAACAATAATAACTTCAATAAATATATAGTATTATAAATTATTTATACAGTGGAATATATAATACTCATATTTTAAACATTTTATCATAATCATAACATAACATAACACGTCATAACTATTCAACTTGACTTGCACCACCCTAGGTAAAAACAAAATATATAAATCAAACAACACCCACCGGCTTTCTCTATAAAAATAGATAAAAAAAATCACATCTAGACCTTATATATGTTAGCCATTGGATTTGTATTTAACGGCTTCAAATCATCCATACCTATGAAGAATGATTTCAATCGTAACAATCCAACAATGTTGTCAAACAATATTACAATCAATACCAACTTAAATGCGATATATGGATCTGATTGTTGTGATCAGGATATCCATGAAGTTTATAACTAGAGATGTTCCTAGATTACCTATGCTCACACATATGTACATATATGGATGAACCATGTGGGCTGGATTAACTTACAGGATAATGACTCCAAGGTGGTTCCAAGCACATTGAACCCATTGAATAATATGTGAACAGTATTATTGTATTAATTTTAAACTGTATCTACACTATTGTATGGTATTACACATCATGGGGATTTGACCCTCATATTCATCTATTCAACTGAGTTGCCACTGGGCCATCTAGTAGCTGTCATCATAATGTTTTAACCAATATATATTTCCGGTTATCAATTAATTGTAATATATCTATAATATTTTTTCATAAGAAATGGTTCTAACGATTATATCATATAGCATGATAATAATAATCAGGCTTGCAACAGCTGAATGATTGTTTAGTTTCACGAGGTAGAAAGTTCAAAAAGTTCTAATTCAATAGTTAAGAATTCATAGTTTGTTCACATGCAGCATGTCCATATTTATTAAAATATATATAGCGTGATTTTTTTTTATATTATTGATTAAAAGAAATTTATAAACATAAACATTGCGAACTTAAAATTTGAAATTAAAAATTTTGCACATGCATTTCAGTCTTATTCGGTATTAATTTTCTGGACAGAAACAACTGTGAGACATAGCCATGCATTTCAGTTATACATAAACCTCAAGCAACAAGAGCAGAGCAGGCACACATGACATGATGGCAAACCCACTTACTATTCAGAAGCAAACACACTGCTAGATATATATATATATATATATGTAATCAAAATCAGACACCTAAACATACATATATATATATATATATATATGGATGAAGCTGGAGACAATTAATTCAGAGGGAAGAGAAGAGAGGAAAACCAGGGAGGGTGGCTCCTGCATCTACAATGAAGATATTGCCAGTGACATACTCCGACAAGTCATGAATCAAGTAGCGAACTACCCTTGTCAGTGCAGGATCAGATGTGCCAAAAGTCTTTAATGGAACAATCTTCTCGGCCACTTTGTTCACCCATTCTTTTCTCATCAGCCCTTGTGTGATCTCTGATTTGAATAATCCTGGTGCTAAGGCGTTCACTCGGATGTTATACACCCCAAGTTCCAAAGCCATGACCTGACAACATTGAAATTAGTTAAGACATAAGGCTCAGTTTTATTTTCAAATGTTAAAAACTTTGTATATATGAATCATGATGGTATATATATATATATATATACCTTGGTGACCATGTTGACTCCTGCTTTTGATGCACAGTATGCAAGTGCTCCAGGCCCCTGGCCACGATCAAGAGCGGCAATGGATGAGATATTGATCACTGAACCTTTTTGTTTTGCATCCCGCATCCGTGTGCAGACATGTTTGGATACCAACCATAGTCCAGTTAGATTGGTTTTGATGTTGGAATTCCAGTCTTCTTCACTCCAATCTAGTGGGGAATACACCCAACCTCAGACAAGTACACAAAAAAAAAGTCAGCAGAATTAATTATAACCAATAGATTTAATTAGACACCCTAATTAAGCAAGAATCTAATTAAGTTATATATATATTTTGTACGTAGTTTTGCAAGTCAACAAAAGAAAGGCGTGGTTGGTAATGCATGCATGAGCAACAACAAGCTTTTTTTTTCTTTAGATTTAAGGTTTGTTTCATAAAGCTTAAGTAAGAAACTAGATTCAAAATAATAACAGTATTACCGTATTTACCGCTCTAGCAATAGATTTACAACTGATACTTTAGGAAATAAGTTTGCTGCGGGTCATGACTCATGAATGAATAATAGTATTACCATTAATTAATTACCTCTAATCCCAGCGTTATTAACAAGGGCATCAATACGGCCAAAGGCATCCCAGGCCTTTTGAACAGCAGCCTCGATCTCGGTGCTCTTACCACACAAATCAAGCTCCACGGCCACCGATCTGACGGCCTTCGTCTCCCGATCGCCCTCCGCCGATTCAGCACCGTTTATCTGGTCACAGAGTGAACGGAGGCGATCAGTTCGACGGGCAGCCGCAACGATGAGGCAACCAGCTCTGGTGAGGTCGAGACACAGCTCACGTCCGATACCAGAGGACGCACCAGTGACCATGACCACCTTCCCCTCAAGCTTCTCCCATGGCTGCCGCTGCATCCCCGCCATAGCGCACGCTCTACGAAAATTCGAGAGGTTTGAAAAACGTTTTGAAGGTGTGAAACGAAGACTCAAAGAAGCGCTTTTTTATCTGAGCCGGACTCGCAGCGTGTTTCCCGATAATGTCACGTTGCCTTTGGAGGTTGGTAATCATCATCATCATCACGGACGCACACATATATATATATAATAATCCAGTGGATTCCATTCGTGATAATTAGCACGAAGCTAAGGATAGGACTCATTATGAGCAATTAGACTTAAATCAACGTTTCAAATCATTCATTCTCATAAATAGTAACTTTAACAATTATATAATATTATAAACAAGTTTTATACAGTGGAATATACATTACTCTCATTCTAAACATCTTATCATAATTGTAATAGTAAAATAATAGGTTATAACCATTCAACTTGTTTTAAACCATCCTTTAAAACAAAATATATAAACCAAACAACACCCACCTTTTTATGTAGAAATAGAGAAAAAGATCACATTCAGACTCTTTGTCAGCTATTGGATTTGAGATTAACGGCTTCAAATCTTCCATTCCTATAAACAATGATTTCAATCATAACAATTTAACAATGTACGTAGTGAAATATAAACACTGTTATAAACAATACCAATTAAGATGCTATACTATGATCAGGATATCAATGGAGTTCATAACTAGGAACATTTTTAGATTACATGTGTACGCACACACAAATATATATCAATGAATTATGTGGGCCGGATTAACTTACGGGGCAGTCACTCCAAGATGGTTCCATTAACATAAAGTCCATTTGTGGGCCTCACACATTTTTTTAATTACTTTATTAATTGTGCATGGATGGCACAGAATTTTATTTATTTATCTTTTATTTAGGTTTCAAAATCATAATGGCCGCCTCTTTGTTTCTCTCGTTATGGATCTTTGTTTGGATTAAAATGAAGGAGAGATCTAGTTTTTTTTTCCCTCTTCTCTTTTTCTTTTTCGATTTGGTTTGTGGTGCCGTGGCGAGGGACGAGGATAGCCTCCAGTGCGGTTTTGTCTCTACGTTGTGAGGTTCCATCGAAGAAATATCATAGGATTTTTGGGGGTTTTGAAAGCGATCAGCAGTAGTAAGTAAATACATATAAATATATATATATATATATATATATGCAAATTCTGATTTTTTTGATATTGGTTTATATAATTATTTTGTTAATTTGGATTTTATTGTTTAGAAAATAAAAACCATTCGTATACTGTTCACATGTTTATGTTTTTGATTTTTTTGTTGTTATGTTGACCATTATTTTTTTAGAATTTACCAATATTTATTAATTTTTTTATTTGATTATTGATATTTTTGCCCATTGATAATTACTTTCAAATATATTAATGTTATTTAATTGATTTATGATATTTTTTGCTCGAGCATGGTTTATAAGGGCATCTCCAATCCCAACACTCAAATCCCAAATTTGGGGTGGGGTTTGGGGTGTAGAGTACTCAATCCACACCCAAATCTTACCCCCAAATTTGGGTTTTCTACAATGACTGCAACCCCAAATTTGGAGTCACACTATCTGAACCCCAAATTTCGTAGTCCCACATTATTTCTTTATTTTTTAATTATATTTTTCTATTTTTTTATTTTTATTATTGTAATGGAAAATATAAAATTATTAATCCATTAATATAATTATAAATAGTTATTTATAATATTAATTTGTGTGTAATTAATTAATAATCAATAATTATTATTATTTAATTAATAAATAAAATTGTTAATTATTAATATATATTTAATTAATAAATTAAAAAATATAGTTGTAAATTTTTTAAGTTATATTTTTTTAATAAATTATTTATAAATTGTAATTAATGTTTAATTCATTTATTGTTAAAATGATTAATTTCAAATATATTTATTAAATAATAATAAAATAATATATGAAAAGAATATTATAAGAATATTTTTTTTTTGGGTAAAATTTGAGATTTGTGGTTGGAGTAAAATTTTCTGTAGTAAGACTAAATTTGAGATTTGGAATAGAGATTTGGGATTGTGGGTTGGAAATGGCCTAAATGTTAACCTGACATTAGCTTTTCATTTGGTTATTTATTGTTTACTTTATTTTATTTTATTATTTGTTTTACTTATCAAATTATTAAAGGCAAAGAAAGAAAGTTGTTGTTGAGTGTTGAATTATTTCATAGATTATATATATATATATATATATAATCTTATTTATGTAGACAATATTAATTATTTATGTTAATGAGGGGTTGTCACATATTGGCATTATCTTATTTGATATAATTGGAATTATTTTTTTGTTAAAAATGGGATCATCAATTTCGAGATTGTTGTGTTGACAATAATTTTTGGACATACTCGATATTTTTTTGTATAGAAAACTCGTGTCCCCAATTAATTATGCAGATAACCCTCATCATCGGGGTTAAACACTGATCATGTCGACACGTACTTCTGACATAAAAACTATAGTTTCACACCGTTCCGTTGGTGAAGAATAACGGCCTCGATATTACGGCTCGGGTCAGCGAGGATAAACCCTATGAGTTCGAAATCGACTCGGGTCACCGAGTTTAAATAAATGAGTTCGATGTTTTTTTGGCATCGCTTGTTTGGGGACTTATATGCTCGTTATTTTGGTAAATTAAATCTGTTTTGATTTATTTCTGATTTTTGGGTTCATTTTGATATTTGTTTCGTTATGTAACATTTCGTATGTTTTTAAAGATTATTGAACATTTTGTGATCCCGATATTTTTAGTGGTTACTTACTGGGCTCCCAAGCTCATAATCTTGTTGTTGATTTTTTTTCAGATCCGGAGTGAATAGTGCAATAGGCATCTAAGTGGGCTAGTGAGTTATTATGTTTCCGTTTCTAAATTTGAGTTAACTGTCTAGTTGTGTGAGTATGAGATTTATGTATATGACACTAGCTTCTATTGGATGTTGAAATTCTAAACTGTGTTTCCTATTGTGTAATTAGATTCTAAGGCCTTGCACACCTACACCTACTGGGTCTCAGCCTTGTGGGTGTGCTGCCGTTTGTCAACGCACCGGGTCTTGTAAGCTGGGGTTCGTGCGTGACACCATTAAATAATATATATGTAAACAATACTATAATATTTTTTTAAAAAAACACTATTTTATAGTATTGCACATCACGGGGATTCAACCCCATTAAATTCACCCTCTTCGTACCTCTAGGACATCTAGTAATTGTCATCATCATGTTTTAACCAATATATATTTTCCAGTTATCAATTAATTGCAATATATCTATAATATTTTTCATAAGAAATGATTCTAATGATTATATCATATAGCATAATAGTTTAGTTTCAAGAGGTAGAAAGTTCAACCAGTCCTAATTCAATAGTTAAGAATTCATAGTTTGTTCACATAATGTAAATATTTATCAAAATGGTAGAATACCCCAATTGATCCTTGTATTATTTGAAATGTGCATGTTTAGTCTTTCTCGTTTTACTTCTCTTGCGAGATCCCTTTATTATTCAAATCAGTAAAATCAAATCCTGACCGTCGACGACATTCAATTTTCTGTCCATGGGGTTGATGTGACATATATATAATTTAAATATTATTTTTAAAACTTAAAAGAGTGGATTGTGTCTAATTCGGACCCGGACCTAAACACAAAAGAAAATGGCCATCACCGACAATCCCAATCTCCATTGATTCCCTCAGCCCTTCTCCTCCCTCCGAGGCTTTGAGACTGCTGCAGTCCACAACCATGATTCCTCCTCCTCTGCCTTTGAGGTACATGCCCTAAACCTCTGGCCCTAACCTTGTTCTTCATTCCTCCCACCCCATTCCCTCTCGCATCTCTGCTCTCCATTCTCACTGTTACTCCAGAAGCCTCTCCTAGCTACAGCAGCACCTCCATCGGGCTTTCTCCACCTACTCTCCATTAACCCCTTTGAAGGATCCATCGATTCCGAGCTTTAAGTTAATGACATTGCGTTCTCTGTCGCCGCGGTGGTTGATGTTGATGGGCAAATGGAAGAGAGGGAGTGGATGAGCGTTGGTGAGGATGGAAGGGTACTTGAATCTGGTAGCTGTTGGAGATGGGAGGTTGGAATGGAGGAGGGTTTTTGTCAGCATGGAGTTGGTTGATTACCGGCGAGTATAATGCTGTGCAATGGCGATCATTAGTAGCACCAGCACTACAACCAAAGAATACAAGCCAACGAGCAAGAAGAAGAAGCACAACAAGCTTTGAAATAGTATCCGCAAGTATATAAACTTAGTGTTCATTTTACAAGGTTGTTTTGAGACAAGAAAAACTACTTTTTGCTATGACCAGTTACCGTCGCAGAAAACCTTTAAATGTCGTCGCAAAAGGTTTTTTGCGACGACATTTTGCCATCACATGTCGTCGTATGTGCTTCCATCGCAAAAGATAGTTATTGCAACCAACCGTCGCAAAAACTAGTTTTTTCGACAACATAAAAAGCCTCTCGCAAAAAAATTTAAAAATCTAGTTACAAAAAAACATTAATAATGCGACTGAATTAAAGGGTGAAGAAATGTTTTTTTGCGACATCAATTATTTGTTGCAATTAGTGTTATTTACGATGACATATTGATCGTTGCAAAAGATATTATTTGCAATAAAGAGTATGCCTTCGCAAAAGGTATTATTTGCAACAAAGATTAAGCCGTCGCAAAAAATAGTATTTGCAACAAAGTGTATGACGTCGCAAAAGATATTATTTGCAACAAAGAATATGTCGTCGTAACAACTTATTATTTGCGACTAACTTTGTGTCGTCACAAATAAGTGTTATTTGTGACCAATCGGAATTGGTCGCAAATGAATATTTTTGTGTGTCCATTCAAATAAATCTTTTTTGTGACCAAGTCGTCGCAAATGCTATATGGAAAAATGGATAGCATGCACCTAATTAATTCAAATCTTATATTACAACATAATTTAAATTATATAACAACAAGCTCATACACAACAAGCTCATTTACCACAATATTGACTCAATTTAACATATGAACCTAATAATATGTTAAATTAAGTATTATAAAATTCTACAAAACAATGACATAACAATGACATAATAAAAGGTCAAAACATGAAACTAAATAAGTGTGAAGAATTAAGTGTTATAGACTTTTACAAACCATTAACTCGATAAAAGTTTAAAAAATGAAATCTAATAAGAGTTGGAAACATTCAAAACATTTAAATCTTTAGTCATCATCGTCATCTTCACAACTCTCTTCATTTTGGATTGTCATTATCATCTTTTTCGGAATCTTCCTCCAAGCTATTCTCATTGACATCTTTTTCATTAGCATTGGCATGATGGACATCTCTTACATTTTCTTGAGAATTAGCTATCACATCCCTAAGATCATTACCACCTCCCTACACACAAACATAATACATGCAAACATTTTAATATTCAATAGTACACTATTAATTTTGCATTAAAGCCTAAGATGTATATAGGTTTGGTACGAATATTAAATAATATTAGTGATAAGATAGTTAATTATAGAATTTTGTATATGCTATAAACATAATAGTATTAAAGGAAAATGAATAAGATAACATAAGTGGAAAAAGAATGTGAGATAATAAATTAAAGTAACATATAAATAATACATTACATTAACAAAAATTTAAAAATCATATAAAGACAATAATTAAAAACATTAAATTATATTATTATACCTGTGTAGGTAATTGTATATTAGATAATCCCAAACTTTGCAACACCGCTTGAACCATAACGGATACTTGTTGTTATAATTTGTCAATTGTAGACTCTATTTGCTTGAAACGGTCCTCCCTATTCTTTTTCCTTCATCTTTTGAATTTCTTTGCATCTTTTGCTACATGTTTGAGAGGAACTACAACCATACACATCTTTCCCTTGAATACCCTTACCTAATCCAAGAACACGACCATGACTAGGTTCTCCTGTAACATTGCAATATATTTCTCATTCATTTACTATTGAACCTTCAGATGTCGCAATTGACCTAATATTATCCATTTGATCCTGACATTGAAAAAAATAATTATAAATACTCATTACAATATTAAGACTTAAACAATAAAAAAAAAATTATACCTATAGATCTTTTACTCAGTAGCCCAACTCTCTCCATCATTTTTAGTGTGGAATTTTTTAAAGCAATCAATTGAGCCTAGCTCTGACCTTGTCTCTTTAACCTAAGGCAATAAAAAAATGATCAATTTGGAAGGTATATACTATGTATCCATTAGAAAATATTAAATAGTAAAACACAAATATTAGTTACCATGTCACTCCTATGCTTGGCCATCGAAACTCTACCAGTGGTATGAATGATTTGAGATTGTGATCGATTAATTTTATTCTTATCACTTTTATGCTGCATACATATCAACAATATTAGAATTTCACTTACTCTTAATAGAATTAAAAACCTAAAACAATTTATATATATATATATATATTAAACCTGTCAATTATCTCCCATCCATTTGTCTACCATTTCTTTCCACACATTAGAAGGAATGAAAATAAGGTGGGTGTTTGTAACGATCTTCTCGGATTTTATACTTCTCGAAAATTGGTTTCCTTATACGTAACATCCAATCAGAGTATCGACACTTTACTGAATTCTCAAATGCTTTTTTAACTTCTTCTGGTTGATTATGTGAGAACCCCACGGCCAGATATCACGCAAAAAGAGTATCTAGCTCTGAATATTTCGGATATTCAGAATAAGATGTCCATGGACTATTAATTTTTTGATGGAAGAGAACATGTATTTCACTAATGGCTTTTGGTGTTATAATCATGTATATTTGTGTTAAAATAATGTAGTACATTAAGATGTCTAAATGATTGAAGTTACGAAACTATAACAAGATATTTTACAAATCCTAGAAAATAATTTAGGATATAAAAAGATTAAATCAACAATTTATTCATGAGTAGTTATAGGATGGTATATTTTACCTGTTGTCATATATCTCAACTTCAATTCCTTCCCCTGACTTGACACCTTTAGCCTTTCTTCTCACATTAACTCTTCAACAAAGTCATCTATGAATTTAAAATTATTTAGAGTTCAATAGATAAAGTATATAAATTAAAAATATTATTTCATTACCTTTTCTATGTCTTTTATTTGGAGGTGCTGAAGAAGAACATATTTCACTTGAAGCTCGAGTAGATGATGGCAATGAACAGTCAAGATTAATTTCAACATTTTCATCATCAACTTGGTTTGGCGTTTGATTATTTTGTGTTTCTGAATTTGCATCATTTTCTAACTCGTGCTTTTCCTTTCCTTGCCATCTTCAATATAATCCTATAAAAAAGATAAACAAATATTAATTCTTAATACAAACATGAAAATAAAGGGGAAAAAAAGAGAATAACATAAATGATAATTCAGAAATTATACTAATTATTGCTAACATAACAAGATCAAGATCAAAGTAATAAATACAAAATAGGTAAAATGACTTACCAAAATGAAGAATGTTAAAAGGTATATAATAAATATGTGAAAAGCTTCAATTACTCCAGTATCATATCTTCAACTCCATGCTTATTCCAATCTATATCTTCAAAATCATCTTGTTAATGTGATTCACATACATCATAAACAACATATTCTTCTTGATATGACTCTTCATCATTTTCTGGAATGTCATAAAAATTTCTTGGTTTTATCTTGCTGATAGTAGCCCATGTAGGATCTTTCAATCCTATAATATAGTAAACCTGAGTCACTTGAGACGCCAAAACAAATGGTTCATTTGTATGTAATTTTTGTGTCGTGTTGACACTAACAATCCCATAACGATCTTTTCTATAACCAATACCTTTCTGAGAAGTATTGGTTTATGCCGACAAGGAGGTAGAAAGAGAGAACATGGACGACAAAGGTGGCAACAAAAAGGTTTATGCTGGAGCACTGGTCGGGGGAGAAGATGTGCCACCAGCGGACGACGGCGAAGACAAAGAGAATAACGAAGTAGAGAGGGAGCATGGCGCACATAATAGTGCAGAAGTCTGAAGCTGTGATCATGTTGGGCTGGTGGGACTGGGAGATGAAGGATGGAGAGAGAGACAAGATTAGATGCTCTCTTTCTTTTGAGAGTCTGTTTGTTGGTATATTATAGTAGAACGACATCGGCAGAGTTCACCACTGGTGGGCTAGAATTCTGATATTTGAAGTTTTAAAAAAATAGTATTTTAATAATATATATATATATATACGCGTCAGCTAGTCTACAGAAAATTGAATGTTTGTGACGATCAAGACTATTTTACTTATCGGAATAATAAAGGGACCTCACAAGGACAAATAAAATAAGAGTGATTAAAAAGACACATTTTAAATAATATAGGATTGTTGTAACCTTTGCCTTGTGTTTTCCACTGCAGTTTGGTGGAAAGTTGATGTTTGCTCTCTTGTTTTAATAGAAGTGGTTTATCCACATTTTTTAAAAAATTAATTAGAGTATTATACCTATCAAAATGTATATAGCGTGATTTTTTTTTTTTATATTATTGATTAAAAAAATTTTATAAACATAAACATTGGGAACTTAAAAATTGAAATTAAAAATTTTGCACATGCATTTCAGTCTTATTCGGTATTAATTTTCTGAACAGAAACAACTGAAACATAGCCATGCATTTCAGTTATACAAAACCCTCAAGCAACAAGAGCAGGGCAGGCACACATGACATGATGGCAAACCCACTTGCTATTCAGAACCAAACACACTGATATATATGTAATCAAAATCAGACACCTAAACATATATATATATATATGGATGAAGCTGGAGACAATTAATTCAGAGGGAAGAGAAGAGAGGAAAACCAGGGAGGGTGGCTCCTGCATCTACGATGAAGATATTGCCAGTAACATACTCCGACAAGTCATGAATCAAGTAGCGAACTACCCTTGTCAGTGCAGGATCAGATGTGCCAAAAGTCTTTAATGGAACAATCTTCTCAGCCACTTTGTTAACCCATTCTTTTCCCATCAGTCCTTGTGTGATCTCTGATTTGAATAATCCTGGTGCTAACGCGTTCACTCGGATGTTATACACCCCAAGTTCCAAAGCCATGACCTGACAACATTGAATTAATTACTTTCAAATGCTATTAAAAAAAAAAAACTTTATATATATATATATATACCTTGGTGACCATGTTGACTCCTGCTTTTGATGCACAGTATGCAAGTGCTCCAGGTAACTGGCCACGATCAAGAGCGGTAATGGATGAGATATTGATTACTGAACCTTTTTGTTTTGCATCCCGCATCCGTGTGCAGACATGTTTGGATACTAACCATAGTCCAGTTAGATTGGTTTTGATGTTGGTATTCCAGTCTTCTTCACTCCAATCTAGTGGGGAATATACCCAACCTGCGACATTCATATATATACATACAGTACAGCACACAAAAGATTAATTAGGCACACCGTAATTAAGCAAGAATCTAATTAAGTGGGATATATATATATATATATATATATATTTTGTACGTAGTTTTACAAGTCAACAAAACAAAGAAAGAAAGAAAGAAAGGCTTGGTTGGTGAGCAACATGCAACAAGCTTTTTTTTCTTTAGATTTTAGGTTTGTTTCATAAAGACTTAAGTAAGAAACTAGATTCAAAATAATGACATGACAGTACTATTTACAGCTCTAGCAATAGATTTACAACTGATACTTTAAGAAATAAGTTTGCTGCGGGTCATGAATGAATATATAATAGCGATACTAATAAATTAATTACCTCTAATACCAGCGTTATTAACAAGGGCATCAATACGGCCAAAGGCATCCCAGGCCTTTTTAACAGCAGCTTCGATCTCGGTGCTCTTGCCGCACACATCAAGCTCCACTGCCACCGATCGGACGGCCTTCGTTTCCCGATCGACCTCCTTCGATCCAGAACCGTTTATCTGGTCACAGAGTGTACGGAGGCGATCAGTTCGACGGGCAGCGGCAACGATGAGGCAACCAGCTCTAGCGAGGTCGAGACAGAGTTCACGTCCGATACCAGAGGACGCACCAGTGACCATGACCACCTTCCCCTCAAGCTTCTCCCACGGCTGCGTCGTCCCTGCCATACTGATACTGATACTGATACTGATACTGATACTGATACTGAACAACACGCTCTACTACGAACTCAACTTACACAAGTTAGTTTTCAAGCACACCTTAATTAATTAATTAATTTTTGAAGATGTGAAACGTAAACTAAAATATAATCTTTTTATAGGACCACCGAACAACATCTTACATACCAGCGGCGCCGGAATCTAATTCTATTCTGTGTGGTTTTATTGCAGTAATGTCAGAAGACACGGAGAAATTAATACTCGGATCCTAAGAGAAACCTTGGCGAAATTTTTCTTCTTCTTCTTCTTTTTTAAAAATAATTTTTTTAATTAGTTGTTTTAACTTTTAATTGTTGACTCGATGCTGAGCGCCTTGTTTATTATTATTATTATTATTATTATTATTATTATTATTATTATTATTATAACAATAATAATAATAATTTATAAACGAGTTACATAGCAAACTCATGAGCGCCTTGGCGTCAGTAGCATTTTGTTTTTTCATAATTTATTTGGTAATTGAAAATTAAAGATGGTTAGTTTTGGCATGGGTTGTAAGTAATGATATTGTGATGGAAATTAACTAACAGGGCATTGATGCATGAACCAAGTTGACGTGGTGGTGGTGGATTCACGTGATTCGTTCAACTATTTATTTTGTATTCCAGAACCAACTCTCATGGCATTTCTCATACTTCTATTTGTTAATAATTTTAATTTAAAAAGCATATATTCTTGCAATCGAATGGCATGCCATCAGTTTTCTGCACAATATATAAATATATCTAATTTGATTGACATGGTTGTCCCTTTAGCTTTACTCCAATTTTTTTTATAAAAGTGTCAAATATAATTAAAATATATTACCGGACTTAATTTAATCAAAGAATTTACACCGACATGATAAAATTAAAACCAGGATTTATATATTCATATTTATGTTTTTTCTAGATCAACAGATGTGAGAATATTACTAATTATTTAAATACATCTTTTACCATGTGCTGATATATTTTAATTAGTATTTTGCAAACAAATCAAATTTTGTTAATGTTAACACATTAAATATGAATTAAATATATAGCATTTTTTTTCAAAGACGTGGCCATATCAGTTACTCCAACACAAAGTAAGTCAAACTTGAAGAGTTGGTGATCTGAAAGCACTCTGTTTTTTTCATTTTTTGAGTTGTTTGAATGAAAGCAAGACATAGTATTTTTCTTACAAAATTTGACGCAAAAATAGAACAATTTAGATGAGGTCAGGAGGGTCGTCATTGCTCAAATCGTCAAATGTAAAGCTTGTTTATATATCTGGTGAAGTTTAGTCAACTACAATTGGCGAATATACACAAGAATTCAGAGTTATTAATTATATTCCTCTTTGTGGAGTTCACAGTGGTTTTAAATTTCAAGCCATAGGATCCCATAGGATAATAAAAACTTATTCTCCTTGTATTATATATATGGCGCCTGTGATGTATATATTGGTTTAATAAAGCTACAGCGTACTGAAATGTAAAAGTTTATTATGAATAAACACTAGTATATTGTCTGAAAAGCCATGTATTAACAACAAGAAGCATAAAACAAGACACACAAAGAACAAATACAGCACATTGTAATAGACCCAGCTCCAACTCCTTATTTAAAAAAAAAAAAAAATGATCGAAAAATTACCATCAACCAAATGATTGATAGATCAGCCATAAAAATATATATTATAGGAGCTCATAACCCGAGTTTAAAACACATCAAAGATCACCGATTGTGAAAGTTAACAAGCATTCAAATCTCCGAATTAGTCGGTAACAATGCACGAACAGACTATTGCGCCTGTGCACACCGTTAACTTATATTTACCCAAATTTATCAATATATATATATATTGCCATCAAATTAATGAGATTTATCATCATTCCTCTTCGTCGTTTTGTGGGCCTAGCTAGCTATATCTCTAGTTTGATGTGTCTAGGGTCCAGACATAGTTGCATATTAAAATCACTCAGAAAAGATGATTGCACATAGGATTCGTCTATTTGCCAACTTCTTTTCCCTCGCGCAGGATGTTTTTATCACCGTTTGTGTGGTGGTATATCCGAATTTTATTATTATGTCTAGTTCTCATTTTGTCCGATCATTGTTAGTGTGATTGAGCTAGTGTGATGGAAGTCTGAAGAAGTACTGTTGTTTGATTAATGTGTTTAGTTTGATAGTTTCTGAGTTTCTGAGTGTGTAGTCTTTATGTTTGTTTTGTTTTTTGAGTTTCTGGGTTTCTGAATTTTTGAATGTAAGTTAGATTCGGTTAAGAGAAGGAGGGAAGTGCTGATATAAAAACACTCTCTGTTCTTCTTCTCTTTAAGCTTCTGATTCTTATCTTGGATGTTCTAAAATTCTCAACAATCATCACTCTTCTTCTTCTTCTTCTTATTATTATTATTATTATTATTATTATTATTATTGTTGGGGGTTTGACTTGAAATGCAACAGCAAAAAACTACGGAATTTACTATAGCAATATTACTGTAGCATCATATCTTACTGCCTCAGTATACACCCTCGTGAAAACTCACTCAGCGATCTTGTCTGGCCCGTATGCAGACCCGCATAAAGTTTGCAAAAAACCTTCAATGTCTTTCTTGAGGCTTCAATGTTCCTCCCAAGGGTTCTAGCGCTCAAAGCTTTCAAAACAACTCATAAAATCGCTATCAAACCCCTCATTCATGTTAGAATGAGATGAACAAACAAACAAAGATTCAAGACAACGATTTTTTTAGCGTGGAAACCCTACAAATCGAGGGGAAAAACCACGGGACTCGTTAGAGCCTCTTAAACACGTATCCACTGGGTCAATAAAGAATTACAATGGATCTTCTCTAGCTAACTAGAGGGTTTACAATGCTGAGGACAAAGACATTAATGAGAGAAGAGTTCTTATTGACAAGCATCATCATCATCATCAAGATGGCTAACAAACAACAAGTAGGGAGAAATAGAAGGATCAAACCCTAATCAATAGGTAGTGCTTCTGCAAGAGTCTTCTCCCGGAGTTTGAGTGAGATCCCGTGAGGTTTGGTCGTCCGATCTCCCTTGCCCTAGCCTTCTCTCCTTCTTCTCCCTCTTTGTCTTCCCTCTCTTACTTCTTCAGGATAATCGCCCTCATCAAAAGCATAACCTATTCTTATTACCAAGGAATGAGAAAAAATTTCACCTTTTAGAGTTACCTCTTTGCCCTCCATCTTCTCCACTATTGACCTAGCTTCATTTTTTTTTTCCATCATGGGCTTGGAGCCCAATTATTCATCCAACCCAACAAATGGGCTGGACCCCAACAATTATTATTATTATTATTATTATTATTATTATTATTATTATTATTTTAACAGATGAACAAGCCATATGCACATTAAGCTATTTAATTTAATGGATGTGCATGGCATTGAACTGTCACATGCCATCACCTTACTTACTCTAGTGAGGAGTTAAATTCAGAACTTTATCTGAGCATGAGGACCAGATGTTACTAAACTATGAGTGTCTTGACCACTTTCATTAAGTTAATCATTTTTTTTTCCCAACATTGCACCTGATCACATGACTTAAGATTTGTTACGAGATGCAAGCACGTACAACGGACCTAATCACAAAATTTACGTCAAATATATATGATACATGTTTGTGAAAGAATTCATTAATGCAAGCTGCCACTGAAGATCTATATATATATAATATTCTTAATTTCTCAGAAATTTTAATGAGTGAAATTTTAATAACTCTTTAAAGGCTCTGTAATAAGTTGCTATATCTATAGAAATTGTATGATGAGTTCCCATGTATATATTATTAATTAATGAATCAATGATTGAGAGAATGAAGTCACTGAAGTACAGAGAGATCTCAACCATCCCTGACAGAGCTGGCTCCCTTTCCAAACACACCAAAGGAATGAATGGCCTAACTGATTTAATTACTACATTGGCAAACTTATGCAGTGAGACCAAATCCAATGATGCCAATTAGCCACAAATAGGAATAACAGAAAGGAACACACCATTACCTCATCCATCATATATACATTTCCATACTATCCTTCTTCTACTTCAAGCAAGCTAGCTTCTTTCATGAGTTATAGTTCTTTATTTACTTCAAATTATTAATGCATCTCCCAGTGAGGATTTTGTTTTTGTTTTTGTTTTTATTTTAGTTTGAAAATGTCAAATGGAATAATATATGGAGCAGTTGCCCTTTCTTTAAAGCATAAACTTAGTATCTTTCCATATATATATATAGATGATTAAACACAAGTTCATGATCAGACTCGTAAAAGTTGAATGGTAATTTGGATCCCTTGGAATATGGATTCTTGACTTGAGAGAAGGTGGCAAATAAAGAAGCTAGCTAGATGTGTCACAGACTTCCATGTGATTTGATCCATCTCTGGTACAAACTAAAGTGGCGTTAAGGGTTTCACCTACTGATGATTCTACTCCCTTTACTTTATTTACTTTATTCTTTTTATCTCTTAAAGATCCTAGTTAGTCCACAATGCAAACATCAGTCTCCCTGAACTGGAGAGAATTAAAGAGCGAGAGAGAGAGAGAGAAGAAGGTATACCGACCTTCTCCTCTTAATTTACTAGTAGCAATATACATTAGCAGAGTATGTAGGACAAGGTCATTTCTGTTATTATATTAAAGTGCAATGGCATTTTTATGAGGGAGTATAGCTTTTGTTATATATAGGCATAACACACAGAATGAGGAAGCTTGAGGTGCTGGAAATTCATCATGGCTCAAGAGCACCATCCAAAGACCCTCCAAACTTTTAATGACATTGCAGCAGTGAAACCACCATGCCCAAGCTCCTCCTCCTTCAAGATCAAAACCATAGTGCAAGCCTACGTTCTTCGGCATGTAAGCCATGTGGTCCAAGCTCTAAGCAATGCAACATCCATGGTCATGGAGCTCCTCAAAAGGAAAAGCACCACCACCATCACCAACTATAGCATCAGGCTAAGGAAAAAGAATAAGAAGAAGAAGCAACTCTTCAGCTCATTTAGAATGCACTACAACTGGTGTTCATCTTATGTGACACCCATGCCTCAACCCTTTGAAGCCTCCTTTGACATGAATCATGCTGCCTACTATGACTCTACATGGAACTCAGTTATCATCACTGATCCGGATGCCAATCAAGCTGACATCATGGATCAGCATCAGCAGCAGCAGCAGCAACTTTCTGGCTACCTTAACTGGCTTGAGGAAAAGAGCTGTGAGCCTTTAGATCAAGCCGAAGACGATGCTGCAAGTGAGATCGACCGGCTGGCTGAGACATTCATTGCTAGATGCCATGAAAAGTTCAGGTTGGAGAAGCAGGAGTCTTACAGAAGGTATCAAGAGATGCTTGACAGAAGTGTGTGAGTAGCCAGTCTACTTTAATTAGTAATTATTTGTGTGAGGGAATTGTTAGCTTTTTACTAATTAAGAGTGGTGCACCAATGTGTTGTACTTCTTATTTCTTCTTGTTTCTTCATCCCTGGCCTCTTCTTTTCCTAGCTACTTATTTCATGATGTTGAGTGCTATTGATGTTGATTGTTGGATAACCTGATTACTGATCTGTCTCATCAAGTGATCATGATCCAAATTAATTCCAGCACTGCCTAAATTAAACTTCATCGATCTCCCTCTCTCTGTGTGTGTGTAGACCCGCCTTTGCAGATTCAAAGTGATGAATTAATTAACATGGTAAAACTATTCTTTTGGTTACTTTCACAGAATCATTAAAGGGGTGCTTATAGATTCAAACATGCATTGGTCTGTGTACACTATACAGACATAGTTGATTAAGACTGTAAGACCCACCTGCATGTTGGGCTAGCTTTCCATGCAGGAGGACCCATATTCAGGACAAGACTCTGTCTTTGTGGGTCCCTACTTTGCAAGAAGACTTGGGTCCACCACACAGTGCTAGCACCTCTCACTCACAAGTGTGGATTCAGTCAAGGAATGCTTTTTCTGGTCATCAATCGAAAAAATGATATATAGATCAAGTGAGCGAGCGAGTGTGTGTGTGTGTGTGTGTGAGAGAGAGAGAGAGAGAGAGAGAGAGAGAGAGAGAAACACAAGGAAAAGCAGAATCCAATATGGTCTCTCCTTTTCTTTTCTAAAGAGCTCTATAGCTGCTAGATAGAGCTCTTTATTCCATGAGGTGTCTTGTTGCTTTCCTGTTCTCATTCCAAATGGAGGTTTGTCAGCATGTCTTCTCCTTTTACTCTCTTCTGTTTGTTTTGAACCAGCTTTGTGCTTTTGTGTTCTTTGTTTTTCATTTTAGCAACAAATTAAGTAGTATTATTCAATATTATTGATGCTGCTTCTTCTTCTTCTTCTTCTGCTGTGCCTCTGCCTCTGCCTCTGTCTCGAGTGCAAATCTCTGCCTGTGCCTACTGCCCTTTTTAAACTGCTCTCTGCACTGTTTTCTGTCTACAGAGATATGATAAAACTATTTACCGATAAAAGGAAAAGCATAGCAAAACCTCTCCATAGTTTTTACAACATCTCATCTCACTGCTTTGAATTAACCTCATCCCTCTAATTTAGTTATTTTATAATTTAATTTTAATTAAATATAATATATATATATATATATAAAATTCGGATTCAAAGCGCTCTGCAATTAATTAACTCAGATCCGATCCGATAAGCATGTCACGCGCTCGGCACGCATATAAATAAGCCAACTCTAAGATCCCGCGTTCTTGGGCAGCATGCTGGCTGCCCGTTTGGATTTGGACCGGAACTCAAAGGATGTTATTAAATTTATAAAAATCTCGTCCCCAGCTTCATTTCAAGTCCGACTCTTTTACACTCCCTCTTTTCGCTCGCTCGACCCTCCGTCGTGCCTCCACTGATCCACTCCCAGCTTTCATAAATCCCTTCTCACGCTGCCAATTCGCATTCCCCTGCCCGGATTCGTTCGCTTTTCGTGAAGATTCTCGGAGAAACGAGCTCCATGCTGCCGGATCTCGCCGTTATTGATAGGATTTCGCTCTAATTTGGGAAGTATAATCCACTGTTCCAGGTTTTCTTTATTTTGGTGATTTTTGGGGATTTTTGCGGTGGAGAGAGGCGCTGGCCAGCTGGCCATGGAGTATGATCCGATCGATAGCAGCGGTTAGTTGGATTTTGCTCTATTTATATATTTGTGATCCTTTTTGGGGGTTTTCGCTCTAGAATCCGTGGAACCTGTATTGCGGTTTTTCCCCCTTGAGTGTTGTTTGGTGTGTTGAATTGATGGGAAGCTGGAGACTGAGGAAAGATGACGAATTTATGACGGAGTTTCTAGAGGTTAGGGTTAGGTATTGTGAAATTTTCAGCTTTTAGGTTAAGTTGGATTGGATTCAAAGTCTTTTGGATGGGTGATCGACCTATAAGTTAGTTCCTCTTGTTGTGTGTGTTATTTCATTGGTAAAAAGGAGAGGGCTTGATATTTTTGGTTCGATGCTCGTCATGCTGAAAACAGACGCATTTATCATATATGAAAAAAAGTAGAGAAATTTTTATAGAAGCGGGGTAGCTGGGAAAATTAGTGGGACTCAGGTTTTTGCATGGTTCCATAGATATGCCATGGACTTCTTTATTTTTCCAATGAATAGCTACACTAAGTAAACCTTGGATAGAGCAGGCTGGTTGGTTGTTTTGTTATGAGCATCATTAACTTGTTTAATATTTTGACAGTTATGTCGTTGTAATTTTTCTTTTTTTAACACACATTTCACTTTCTTTCTGGAAATACACTATTCATAGCTGTAGTCTGCCGTAGAATGAGATTGATACTTTGTTTTTCTTATTTTAAATGTTTAGAATCGAAATAAAAGCCTAATAATCTCTTCATCGTCCAAATCTGTCACTAAATATGCATTTTTATAAAAAAAGATTTTTTTACAACATTTAATTTAGTTTCATTAACAAAAAAAAAGACCAATCAGAGTCACATCAAGTGCCCAGCAACAATATGATGATTTTTTCTGAGGCTAATTGAAAATTGTCAAGATGTTCATAGTTGTTATCTGTTTTCACAAAAGAAGTAGGATTTCGCACATAATGTGCAACAAACCATGGGAAAGGCTAAAGTGGAACAATAATTGGTATATTTATTTAGCCAGACACAAGGATGTGCATGGTTTGGTATATTCTATCTCTAAGAGACTATACAATGTAATATTGGACTTTTAACATGAAATTTTTGAGGATCTTCAAGTTATAGCAATCTGGATGATAATTCTGTTGGATGTTGCCTTCTCGTTATGAAACTGTTTGTGGTGATCAAACGCTTGTGTAGTTTCTCTTATGAAAGTAGGCATCTATTATCTTTTCTTCTATAGATACTTATGGGAAGGATTTGTCTTCAACTGGGGAATTTAGTCTATTTTTGTGCTGTCCATGCACTTATGGAAGTGTTTGTATAGTATGAATTGTTATTTTTGCTCCTTTTTATTTTTATTTTTTTTGCCTTCTTTGTTTAGTATGGATGTGTTATTTTTTTATTCGGTTTCCCTGGAACAAACTGCAGGAACCGATGATGATCTTCCACCATCACATCAGAATAGGCTTGCGCGAGGAGTGCGTGTCAGTGGAAATGGTAGAGCTGTCGGTGCTGTTGCATATCCCAGAGTGCAAAATGATATGGAGACGCAAATCCATCGGCTTGAACAAGAAGCATACAGTTCAGTTCTCCGGGCGTTTAAGGCCCAATCTGATGCCATAACTTGGGTATTTTGTCACAGTCATGACACTAATGCTGCTTTATTACTGGTGTTATTATAAGTTAACTGGATTATGAAACCTTGTATCTTCAGGAGAAAGAAAGCTTAATCACTGAACTTAGAAAAGAACTGAGGGTATCTGATGAGGAGCACAGAGAACTTTTAACCAGAGTTAATGCTGATGACATTATTCGAAGGATAAGGTTTGTCGATATTCAACTTATATGATGTATGCTTTTTTTGTCCCGATACCCAAACTTGGGAGGAGAACTTAAATGACGTTTTCCTCATTGCAAAATCGATGCAATATGTGGCAAACCTTTCAGGCTTTGGAGGCAATCAGGAGGGGGGCTTCAATCTGGTTTGCTTAATAATGCCCAACCTGTTCATGAATCAATACCAAGTCCGACAGTCTCTGCATCTACGCAAGAGACAAAAAAATTCCCAGTCAATTCCTTCACTATCTATGGGTGCACCATCCCCTGCATTGCATTCGCAACCTCCTGTTGCTTCCATGCAGCCATCATCATCGGCTGCAAAAAGTGCTGCTGCAAAGAGCAAGAAAAGCAAAAATCGGTATGCTAATGATTTGATTGCCCATGCAATTTCTTTTTAATGTCAAAAATTTTTCTGATCCCCAGACCAAGTTGAATTTTGCCTTGTTTTCAGGGTCAGGCGTTGCCTAGTGTACCTCTGATGAAATCAGCACAGTACCCTTCTACAGGTTCAAGTGGAAGAGTCCAAGCTGCAAACAGAAATGCACCGGCTGCTCTTGGAGTGGTAGAAGCTGCTGAAGCAAGAGCGGCTTGAGCAGCTCGCTAATAGGGCAGAAAGTCAAAACAAGGTGGCCTGAAGATAATAACTTTTATGAAGCTGTTATAACTGACTATAATCCAACTGAAGTGAGTTGTTGGTGGCCTTATTCTTTGTCGTTTTTGGAATATAACCACCTTGACCAATTTTTAATTTGTCAGGATGTGCATGCACTTGTTTATGATATAAACACTAGTCATGAGACATGGGAATGGGTCAATCTCAAAGAGGTGAATTAAGTTTCTTTTATCTAAGATGCCTAAAGAATTTATTTGAATTTTTTCTTGGCTGGTGTCGAATTTTCATTGCCATCTATGTTAGCATTTTACTGCTATATTTACTACCATTCGCTTGATTGAAAGGTCTTTAAATTGAGATCTGATCAATGCTTGCATAGTTTCTTTTTTACTTTGTTAATGAGTTTGGTTGTATGGATGTAATTCATAGTCCTGTTTGGTTGGCACATAGAGAAGTAGCTTTCTGAGTTGAGCTTGAGTAAATGGAGATTGTGATCTTCTGGTGTGTAGCATTTTCCTAGATTGAGCCATTAGTTCAAAAATGCCTTTACTTGTTCAGCTATCCGTTTATTATTTTTCCCCATCTCTTCTGTTGGCGTGGATTGTAAAATTTTATCTTCCTATATAAATTTTTCGCTTGTGGTGGACATTCAAAGTTAAAACTGGAAGGCAAAGTTTCATGTTATTTTTCTTTTTGGCATGGGTTAGTAGCAGTGTGTGTCTCTGAGGAACCCCATTGATATGTCCAATCTTAGATATTGAGTCAACCACATGTTGATTGTTTCTGTCTTTCCATTATGTTTGATGTTATCCAGTTAAATTGTCTGGCAGCAAGCCTTGAGGTAGAGTTCTCCTACCCTCATTATCCTTAGGCTGAAGAATAGGTCCTCATGTTAGGTTTTCAACACTCTCGACTGGATTCTGTTGGTTTGTTTATTTATTTATTTATTATTATTATTATTTATATATGTTGATTACAGATGTCTGATGAATTGCTAAGAATAATGACATCAAAGTCACTTGGTAACTGATTTGCCTTGTGAAAACTTTGACATGAAGCGTCATGTGTATTTGGTCTCACCGTCTATTTGACTCCAGATATCTGCTGAAGATATTCAATGGGAAGGTGAAGATCCTGGAATCTGTCGAGTGGGTCGGAATGGAGTAGGCCGTGGGAATAAGAAGCCCACAGGACGAACAGGCCCCATTCCTGGTGTTGGTAGGGGAAGAGGAACCGTTAAGACACAGTCCAAGAAAGTTCTTCCTCCATCACAAAATGGCATTGTGGACAAGGGCTCTGATGAGATTGTACTACTCAAGACAGATGTTCTTCTAAATCAGGTATTGGATTTGGCACTCAGCACTTGTGAATGATTGTGATTCTTGTAATCTGATCCCATCCCTGCTTCCATATTTTGGCAAAACATGAACAGGTGGAGAGAGTTTTTAATTCTGCCCACCCCGATCCTCTTGCAATGGAGAAGGCCAAACAATCATTAAAAGTACATGGGGCTAATCTTCTGAGATCTTTAATTTCTAGGTACTTGTTTTTAAAGAAATAAATTAACAGGTCGTTTTGTCTTTCTAGGATCATGAGCAATCACTGATGGAGGCAATTGCCAGGCTTGGGGATGTAACAGATGGTGAAAGCGGTAAACATATAAGACCATTTTTATTTATTGTCTTTCATGAGTTATTAATTGTTAACACCAGGAATTACTTTTAATATGCACAAATCTAGGTGTTCAATTAACTGATGAAATATCATTTTGCTTGGTAACCCTCCGTTCTTTGTTGAAATTAGAGTAGAGTTTATTAGTTTTTTGCACATTTATTTTGCTTGGTAGGTGATTAATGCACCAAATGTACTGTGAGTAATGGTTTAGAAACATTTTAGTTTCTAGATTGAGGTTTTGTACAAAGGGTTTGTATAAAGAGAATATGGTCTTTATGTTGTTTGTGTACATACTTGGTGTCCTTATCATCATCATGATTGTGAAACTCAGACTTGCCCTCTACGTATAGGTTACACAGTCATCTTTACAAATATTGCAGGGTATTGATGATATGTAGAAAAAGAGTTTCTGCATTATTTTTACAATGTCAATCCTCAAATTGTTGCGGCATACCTGTTGTTGTTCGAATTATCTAGTGTGTTCTCAATAAAAAGTATAATTTGTATATTTTAGAGTAAAACATGCCTATTCATTAAAACTAAATTTATTTATAGTATTTCTGTTGTTTCTTCTTTCCCTTTTGACACAGAAGAAGGTGAGCATCAGTTCTCACAGGGGCAGGACATGGGAGATCGTGGATGGAGGAACCCCCGGCAGTACCCTGGGAACCAGCATGGTGCTAATAATTACCGGGCCAACATGGTTGGCGGTCAAGGTAGAGAAGGTTCCGAAGGTGACCAAATGATAGATGATGACCTCTGACACATCCAGGTTAAACAGAACAAAACCAAATCCTTGTAAGAGGGCAGCTAGCTAGTCTTCCCTCCCATGAAAATCACGTTGCTAATCTGTTAATTTCTTTGTCTGGGTGGATGCCATTGCTAATGCTGGCAACGGAGAGAACACGACTCTCTCTGCTCAAAGGCAGCGCCTCTGTTGATTAGTTTCTCTCCCCACCTGAAATTTGGTATATGCCTATGCCTGTAATCTACTTAACCTGTGACCTTCCCGCCCACTCCGTCAATGTAAATTGTTGTGAAATTACCTTATTTTGGCGATTGTTTGCTGGATCTGCATCCTAGTGCAGCTATCAGTCCAGAATATACATGTTGATCAGGGAGAGCCGATTTAGAGAGTATGAGATTATGACCTTACGGTTTGTTATTCATGTGGATTTCATATTTTAGCTCAGTAAATCTCTTTTTCCAACATAGTTTGTGCCTTATAATTACCTGTATCAAAAGGCATGGTCCATTTATTAACGAAACCCAGCAACAAAAGTGAGAAGAACTAATTACAAGTGGGGCTTTTTACACCATATTATACAGCATCACAGGGTCACCTTCTGCGTGGCCGTGGCTTCTTAGCAGCAGCTGGTGGTGGCTTGGCACTGGCAGTTGTTCTCTTGATCTCATGTGCCTTCCTGGCTCTTTTCTGCGGTGGTGTAGAGGCTAGAGCTGACGATGCGATCCTCTTCTTCACGGGTTGAATATGTTGTTTTAATGCAGTAGCACCGCGCTTGGTCTGTTTTACAGATTGCTTTCCACTCTTCTTATTCTTCTTTTCAACCTCCGATTTCACTGGTGGTGAACTCCTAACCTTATTCTTCTTGACTACTGTGAGGTCGCTGCTGCTGCATTTTCCTTTCTTGGTTCTGGTTTTCCTTGCAACCCTCTTATTCTTGTCCTTCTCCTTCATTTTTACCTTCACCGTCATTGGCTCTAGTGCTGCCTCGCGCTGCCTCCCGCATGCCAGCAACGTTGGCATGCTAGTGTGATGACATGGTGCACAGAGGTGGCGGAGATGGAGCGCTGCACTGTACTCGCGCGAGCCTTTAGGGTAGAAGGCGATGGCGTTGTTGCAGATGAGAAGCAAATCACGGTACATGTGGATGGTTATGTAGGCCCAGGCCCCTTGTTGGTCTCGTAGCAGCTGCTCCCTCACCGTCTCCAGGTCCATGTGCCGCCTTATCACCTGCTCATATTTCTCGCTCATCTGCAAATGCAAGCCTTTCTTATTATTAATAATTTAATATCACAGCAGTCTCTGCCAGTGTCTCTCACTCAGTCACCGAGCAAGTATATACCATAGTATATACAATACATGACATTACTTTTGTAAAGAGTCTAAAGACCTCCAAATAGCACGTACCATTACGTGACACGGTAATCAAAAGAACAATTAATTAAATCGGATTAAATTCCTTATTAAATTTATTTAATTTTCACTCAATGGTTATTATGCAATAGTGCTTTCTTATCTGCTCATTATTATTATTATTATTATTATAAACATAAATCACCCCCGCTACTGCGTCATCGTGCGTTCCTCTTTTTGTCTTGAACAAAACTCATGCTTTCGAGATATTTCATGAAAATAAGTAACATGACAATAACACTGGTAATCAATAATATACAGGCTAAACAACAGAAAATAATAATTAAATAATAATATAAAAATATAATAATGGAATAACACCTGACTTTCGAGCTTTCGCATGAACACCGAGCACAACTTATCCGACGTGATTATCTCGAGGAACGACATCAACGGCTGCGATTCGATCTTCGTTGTCTCGACGGCTATAGGACAACCCTCCACCTCCTTCTCCGGCAACGTTTCCTTCCTCCGCCGCAAGCTCCACCGATTCGTCAGGCACGCAGAGCTCTGTGCATCTCCACTCTCTTTCGCCTCCGTCGCCGTGCTCCCCATGGCACGACCCGTCCGCCGTCGGATCAGGGCTGTCGTCGGGCCTCTTGGTCCGGATCGGCCATGTTCGACTCCTTGCTTGACCGGTAGGAGATCCGATCTGAATATCCGGCGCCACTACCCGGCGTTTCACCCCCGGTTTCAAAGGCTTCTTCGGTCAGCGTTTTAACCTTTTTTTGAAGAGACCTATTTTATTGAATAAAATTAAGTAAGTAAATTAAAATAAAAAGCATAATACTAAATTAATTAATAATAGTGTTAATATTTCAAATCATCAGAAAGAAAGCTGGCACGCAAACCGTCTGATCAAAAGATCAACAAAGGGTTTAAAGAAAAACAAGGAGAGAGTGGGTGAGATGAGTTGAATGAATCACATGATGGAGGCGTCGTATCGCTGGACATCGCGCCGAAGCTCAGCAACGCGGAGCCGGCGAAGGTCCTCAAGCCAAGGAACGTCGGAGCTACCCTCCAGCGTATCGGCGAAAGGGTTTCCGGTGGAGAAGCGACGATGGAGTTGGTTGAAGCGGAGATGACAGCAGCGGGAGTTGAGAAGGTGACCGTAGGACGAGCGGTGGCGGAGCTCAGCGGCAACGGAGTCCCAGCAATTGGTGCCGTGACGGCGGACGGCGTACGCAAGGAGGAGATCCTCCCAAGTCCCCCAGATCGAAAGATTGCTCGATCCTACCATCGAACCTCATGCCATCGCCCCAGCTCTCTCTCTCTCTCTCTCTCTCTCTCTCTCTTTCTCCTGGGTTTAATTTTGGCCCCGTTTTTTTTTTTTTATTTATATATCCAGCCTGAGGAATACTAAATTTACAAAATTGTCCCTGATCATACGGAGATACGCACTGTTGCCTCGGGATAATAACAAATGAACAAGTAGTGAAGCCCAGCCCAGCCCAGCCCGCATGCTTAGTTAGGCCACCCAAGAACAAAGCAAAAAAATGGCCTCACGATGCGCATTAGTGGTGGCCCACAAATCCAAATAAGTAGACCATTTAGAACTCGAGCAAGCGTTACTTGGTTGGAAGGTTTGATTCCTCCTCTTCTCTCTACGCCCGGGTCGGCCATCAAAGGTTAGCTCATCTCTATATCTCTCTCTTCTTCTTTCTGAAAAAAATTGTGTTTTTTTCTTTCCCAGAGAATTTATCGATGCGGTTGTTTGTTTGATGATTCTGTTTAGAAGTGCTCTCATGATGCGGAGATGTGTTTCGCTGCTCGTCGGAAGGTGCTTCGGGCCTCAGCCGCCTATTTTCTTGGTAATTTTAACTTATTTTATCACCTTCATATATATTATGTATTTGGATTTCAAGCACAAAGTCCGCTAAGTCACTGTTAAAATTGGATTTTATTAAGCTCAAGCATTAATTGGGAAATTGGATTTTGATGACAACAACGGGTGTAGCTGATGGGATAGTTCTCAATTATGAGGCGATTTTATTTATTTATTTATTTTGGTGTATTACAATCCACCGGTTTAACTTCTCAATCAAAATGATTTTTAACGGTTGTTTACATATCAATCATTGTGTTTGACTAGTGAGTTATGGAGGGAAAAATTTCTAAGTTTTTTTGGTTCTCTCTTCTCATTGGAGCGAAAGAAAAATTCGCTCTTTATGTTGCTATTGTATTTTCGGACAATCTTCAATTGGTTGTAGCATTTCCTTCTCTTTTGTAGGACATCAAAAAGGGTTGACTTTTTCAGTGGCTGATTTATTAACATTTTGAGTCATGAAGGTCTTAATTGCTTGATGAAATGGCAACTGTAGTGAATTTTATGTGTTATGAAATTTTGGGTTTTTGATTCAGCATGACAGTTGACTTGCTATAAATTGTCAGGCGATATCTTCTTTATCATCTAATTTTGCTCATAAAATTCTTTGGAATGCTTTAACTATGATATTATTCATTAGTCTCTTTTGACTTCTTTGCTGGTGTGTCCAGGCCGGTGCATTTATGTCTGGATTTGGACATATTCCAAGTTTCAATCTTCTTATAAAGGCAGCAATGGATGTGTCTCTGTTAGTGATGATCCTAGCTGTTCCGGGTCTATGGCATATACTACATCGTGTGCTGGGTTGGCTGAACCACTTCCAAATGATAATCCAGTGTCTGACATGTTAGTTGATTCATTTGGAAGGATGCACACTTACTTGAGAATTTCTTTGACAGAACGCTGTAATCTAAGGTGTCAATACTGTATGCCAGCTGAAGGTGTTGAACTAACTCCCAATTCTAAGCTTTTGTCTAGAAACGAAATCATTCGGCTGGCAAATATTTTTTTGTTGCTTCTGGGGTGAATAAAAATAAGGCTGACAGGTGGAGAGCCGACAATAAGGTCAGATATTGAAGATATATGCTCACAGCTTTCTAGCTTAAAGGGATTGAAAACATTAGCTATGACCACAAATGGACTAGTACTCACTCGGAAACTTCCAAAATTGAAAGAACGCGGTCTCAATTCAATAAATATCAGCCTGGACACTTTGGTTCCAGCAAAGTTTGAGTTCATGACCAGGCGTAAAGGGCACAATAAGGTGTTGGAGTCAATTGATGCTGCTGTGGATCTTGGTTTTAGGCCTGTGAAAGTAGGTGCCCTTTTCCTGGATACTATTTGTTATATCGGCAACTTACTGTAGCTCTCATCTTTGATTCTTTGTTTGCTGTTACATCGCTTTTTAACTGAGACGGCCATTAATTTCATTGATAGGTTTATTTGTTCGTAAACATGCTCTCTACCTGATTGCTCTATCTGCTATAGTTCTCTTTTTATGCTTAATACTTCACTTTCTGCAATTGTTTAACAGGTGAATTGTGTTGTAATTCGTGGAGTAAATGATGAGGAGATCTGCGATTTTGTTGAATTGACACGAGACAAGCCAATCAATGTTCGGTTTATTGAGTTCATGCCCTTTGATGGAAATGTGTGGTCTAGTAAAAAGCTTGTTTCTTATGCGGAGATGATGGATACAGTGGTAAGGTAGAACTCACACTAGTGCTTAACAGGATTTTGATCTTAAGGGTGATTTATGCAATATAGTTCTGGCACCAGTTTTTTAAAGGAAAATGTCATTTTCATGTTATCTCAGTAATGTTAAATGTAACCATTATGCACTTTTTGGAGCAGCGTCAGCAGTTCAATAGCATTAAGAGGCTCAAAGATCACCCGACTGACACTGCAAAAAATTTCATGATAGATGGCCACTGTGGAACCGTCTCTTTTATCACCTCAATGACTGAGAACTTTTGTGCTGGTTGCAATAGAATACGGCTCTTGGCTGATGGGAACTTCAAAGTGTGTCTCTTTGGACCATCTGAGGTATCAATTATTGTTCTTTATGTTTAAATCCTCTTTGATTGGATGCTTCATATTCCATAATTAGGAAGCTCTTGTTGTCGATATGGTCTGTTTTATCACCCATTTGCAGATTTTTCTCTATTATTAACTATATATATATATATATATAATTTCTTAGGTGAGTTTAAGAGATCCACTTCGTGCTGGTATTGATGATCTTGGACTGAAGGAAATTATTGGGGCTGCGGTATGTGTTTTCTAATTCTATATTCTCACAAGGCATGAAAGTGAATTTTATCACTATCACATATATGTACCTCCTTTTTTAATATATTCTTGTCAGTATCAATAACTTAGCATACATCATATGTATATATATATATATCTTAATGAGCTAGAACTGAATGGATGTGGTTGTGGCATACATAGCCAAGATGCAAGATCTGCAAAGTGATACTTAAAATTGCATTAGTGTCTGTGCTACAAGATATATTTACTCTTCCTGTTCCTTGTATTTCTCAGATAAAGAGAAAGAAAGCTGCTCATGCTGGGATGTTCGATATCGCAAAGACATCAAATCGGCCTATGATTCATATCGGTGGTTAAGTCAATTTACCCAGGAGAAAAATTGTTTGGATATCAGTAATATTACTCAAACTAAACTATATATTATGGCATCAAATAATCGGTTTCTTATCCAAAATAATTGGTTCACGTGTGTCTCTTATTGGTGTGAGCTTAAAGCATGCATATGAATGAAGGTTCCCTGCCGATGATATATATTTAATGGCGGGGTTGGTAATAATTTGCACAACATTTACCTATATCAATATGCATGGTTTAATTGTACTGCACCCATCAGCTTTTCAGCATATTATTCTGTATTTCAGCATTTGGCATCTCTTGTTGTGTTGATTGGTATATATATATATATATATATATCAAATGTGATATGTGATATGGCTCATGAGCTCAAATCCATCAAGCATTAATATATACGTACGTATCAAAATATTTATATGTATGTATTATGCAAAAGGCTAACATTGCATTCAAGTCCAGCACAAAGATGAACACCTACAATGATGGATTACCTGCTTCCCACATTAATTGAAGAAGGCAAATAAAAATAAATAAATGACAATTAGGAGGAGAACAAGCTGGAAATGACTCTTCCATGCACCAATAAACAACTGGGATTTGAAGGATGATTGAGGAAGACCTCCTCATTTCCATCACTAGTCACTATTTGCATATTAAATAAATAACAAATATATTATATATTAAATGGGAATATATACTTAGAGGCTAATTAAGCATGCAGTTCATCCATTTCTTTGGAAATTGTTCTCCAGTTTGGTCCACCAAACAATTTCCTCTCGGCTATATTATAATCCTTTATTTGGGGTTGTCTTAGTCTTTAAAGAAGCTAAATCACCTCCAGAAAAATAAGATAACAGTAATTATAAGAGCTAAAGAAAAATTCACCATCTAAATATATAAGTGAATAAGCTATATAGAAGATTAATTAACAACTAGGAGTACAACATGCAACAGGAAATTACTACATCTTGGATCCCAAAATGCTACAACCATTAATTAATTAAATTAATGATGTTAAAATGTAACTAAACATGATGAGGCTCTCCAATCTCCCCTGCTTGAGAAGAAGTTACCAACGGAATTGGAAGAAACTGATAGTCATTAGCAAAGCCTTGCAAGAAGCCATCCACATCTCCAAGTCCACATAAGAAGCCATCCTCATTCTCTCTTTCTTTCCACAACATCTCATCACCAGCTTCATCAATATCCTTTTTCTTTTTCTTCTTCTTCTTCTTCATAACTTCTCCTCCAACTGCTATGACTCTTTTATCATGATCAACTACTCTCTTTGATATTGGTTTGCCAGTGAGCTTCTGCACAAGCTCACGGAAGTTGGCAGCATCTGTCTTTATGATCTCTGGAGCAAAAATGTGCACTATTCTTATTTTTGGCTTCAGCTTTGATATTGTGTGAGACCCCTGCAGGTGCATGCCTACCTTCATCTTAGTTCCCTTTCTTATTTTGCATGAATCACTAGCTGTAGTCTTCTCTTCCATCAGTACTCTACCTCCATTTCCTTGCTTGCACATTGCCATTTATATATATGTATATATCTTGAGCAAGCATGTTATCAAAAAGAAAAAAAAGAGAGAGAGAGGTTTGTTGGAGGCAAGGATTGGATGATTTGGTGTTTGTCTGAGAAGAAGAAGAAAGAGGTCAATATAAGGGAAAGGTGATGGAAGGGCCTTCCTAATATGTGTCATGCTATATATCTTAATTTCAACTTTCAAGCATGCATCCAAAGTGTACAAGTCTTCTTTTCTACAATATAATATAAAAACTAGTTATGATTAATCACAACGGGTAAATCAATTTGAGGATTAAGTAAGAGATGAGCTTGAGTGATGATAGAGCTTGGCCAAGTCAATTAGACGAGAGAGAGAGAGAATGGTGTCAGTCATGCACGTTGGTCCCTTCGTCAATTTGTTCGTGGGAGTTACGATTCGGATCCTCCGTGCAAAACTGACCGTCCGATCCGCACGAGGGTTGGGGCCCACGACCACGTCACGCATCCCTCTCACAGCTTTTGCGTTGCTCCCTGCCCATCACGATCAGATCAGAGTATTATACTATTATCTCGCAAGTGCTACTCAACCTATTTGGCCATGGGCCACAGCTCCCTAACCCATTCCCACAATCAACTATCCAATTAACCAAGGCAAGGTTTTCGAAACCCTACCGGGCCTTTCCTTTCACCCAGAGAAAGTCAAGGTTTAGGAGTTCAGGGTTCAACCGGATTGGACTGAGGCCAATAATTTTTTATTAAAAATAATTTATATTTTTAATTATATATATACCAAATAAATCAAATATTAAAAATAAAAAAATAATAAAAACATGACTTTTATATCAACAAATATCCAGTCAATAATATATATATTTTTTCCTCTTTCTAATTAAAAAAAAATTATTTAGTTATTTTTCAAAATATTTTTGAAGAAGATCAATATATTAAAATTCACTAAGTTATCACTATGATTATATGAAATAAATCAATATTTATTTTATAAAAAATACTGGTTTCGAATTTGGGAATTTTAAACAGAGTGGTATTTTGATTTTTTTTTCTTTTAAATCCAAGCACAAATATTTATAAAGATTAATTTATTATATTTAAATTGGTTTAAACTAGAAAATATAATATCAAAATAAAATATTTTGAATAAAAATCTTTTGAATACAAAATTTAAAAAATGTGATAAAAAAATTGAAACTTAAGGTTTTTTCTTAGATTTATTTAGTTTATATGATTTTAAATTATTTTTTTTATTTTTTTTTTAACTAGTATCTCATGTAACAAACTGATCATGATTTATAAGGACGATGATTAGCATGCATGGGCCGGGCATGAATTGGCCGGGTAAAGGATAAGCATCCCTTTATTGATTAAAAACAATTGCATAAATTTGGTTTAGGAGAGCTAGCCGGTTGGGTCATCTCGAACGCCCACTGGTTTAATTTATAGTTTTTTTTTTTTTCCAAATTCTGATTTAATTTCTAACCAGGGGCGGCCGACTAGTCTTGGTTTAGAGTTTTTTTTTAAAAAAAAATAAAAATAAAATAAAAGATATGTAATGTGGCATTAAAATGTAGTATATCTAAGAGGATTTCCATAAAAATCTTTTTCCCGCTCCCTCGATGGAAAAGTTTGAATTACGATTGTCTACAGTGGATGAACCGCATCTAAACTAAATCCACAATGTAATAAATCACTGAATTTGGCCGTTAAAATATCTTAAGGGGCACTAATTGTCGAAAATTTACTTGGATTTTCGGTTGATTCTCTATTATTTACTTATTATCTTTGTGTAGATATACTGTACTGCATATATATATATATATATAACCATACATCCAAAAGCTAAGCCATTTATATAAACATATTATTAGTCCTTGCTTTAAAAAATAATAAATAATAATAAAATAATGGAAAATGTCAGGAGGGTTAATGCGAACAATATTGGTGGGAGAAGAGCAGCGTTACATGCTTGCTCATACTGTGACAAGTCATTTGAGAGTTTACAGGCACTGGGAGGGCATCAGACGGCTCACAGGAGGGAGATTGAGGAGATGAGGAGGGAACATGATGCCATTGTGAACGCTACAAGGATGGGTCCTCTCATTGCACCATCCTTAATGAGGCCTGCAGTCAGAGAGCAGCCCACTCAGCCACTTGTTGCAGGTAATACTAATAATGCACAACAAGCTGCTGCTGGTCAACAACGTCCCAGGGATGAAGGCAGCAATCCCAATCTGGAACTCACTTTAGGCTTGCCTACTGGAGATGAGATTGATCTCACTCTGAGGCTCTAGAAGTGCTACCTTCTATGTGTCTTTGCTTTACTATCTATCTATCTATCCAATTATCTATCTAATGGTGGCATTAATAAAAGTGAGTTTGTAAGAGTTTCATAATGGCATTGTGACTAGCTTATAAGTGTTTGTGATCTCCTTATGAGATATAATATATGGGATATATTAATCTGGTCTTCTTTACTGTTGCAGTATCTAATGTTTCTAAATCTATAAATTTTTCAGATCAAAAATGTTTTTGAGTGCTTTGCTATTTTTATATATATATACATATATATTGAAAATTAAGGACTGGGTTGAAATGGCTTAATTTATAAACATTCGTGGATGATGCTTTTTGTTTTTCACTTGCTCTTTTGAGTAGCGCTGGAAACACCAAGCTGCCCATCTGTGGCTTTAAATTCACAACAGTACCGAGACAACATGCACCTGGATAAGAAAAGGCCTGTCAGAACTCTATTCTCTGTGTCGACGTTGATATTTTTCTCTTTTCTAGCAACATGCACATCCGAAAGAAGCTAATTCTTAATTATATAAATATGCATATCCACGGAAACCCTATCATTTCTGCTAAGCTTACTTACAAGAACTTTTAAACTTTCCTCATATATAGCTAGTTTAGATAATAATGATAATATATAAGCATATATATATATATATATATATATATATATATATATATATATATATATATATATGTGTGTGTGTCACACCCCAGCCCCTTGATAGGGTCCACTGACAGATCGGGTCGCATCTAGTGGGACCCGGGCTCCACCCTGGGTGCAGGCCTCGATTTGACGCAGTCGGGAATCAACTCTAACAAGCAAAATATAAACAATAATACATAAGCACAAATAGGATATTGGGAACTGAAATAATACAAGTATATATAGGCTTTAGCAGCCCTACAGAATACAAATATAACCCAACAGTTTGCAAAACACAAATACAGTCAGAATATAAGCCTTACACTCACAAAAGAGTAATACAAAGATACTGATAAAAGCAGACAATACGACTCCCAGACAACTCTCGATCCTAGACTTGATCTTCTCCTCGCGAGCGGAAATTCACAGAGTGTATGAGCCACAAGGGCCCAGTAGGATCTCATAAACAACAGATAAAACAGATATTGCAGAATACTAGATTATAATTTGTACGAAAATGCGTAAAAATACGCAGAATCTGAAAATAATCCAAAAATATGGAAAACACTCGAAGCAGATCATGTACATCTCCCGGCTAATAACAAAATCAACAGACGAGTGTGAATCATCGATCGTGAAGTCGAACAAAACAGAGCAGTATCAGCAGTAGGCTGGATCTTCGACCGCGATCGGTGGGGAGGGTAGCGCTACTACGAAAAACATGTGCACATGGCTAGAACTTACTCCTCACTGGGCTAGCCAGGGAATGGAGATGTACTAAAAAGCCCATGAAAAACACGAAATACAAAACAAAGGGCATCTTGAATAAATAATGCAATCAACTAAATAAGTAAATAAATAAATAAATCATAAGTAAGTAAATAAATAATTAAATAAAAATTACAAAAAAATAATGAAATAACTTAAATACATAATAATTGTCGAAATCACGGAATTTGCAGGGTGCGAGAGCCTACCTGGCTCCGAGCTACAATGCCGGGTTCACCAAGTCCCACGACTAAGGCTCGCTACAACAATCTAACCCAACAAACAAAACTACACTCATAAATAATTTTGGGCCGGGCCTATCTTACATCTATAGCCCGAGCTAACTTAACAATTAAAAGATCTCAAAGTTAGCAAAGCAATAGAATAGCCAAGCACACAAAAAGACACACAGCCACTTAATACAACTAATGTGAAATATTAAAGAAGGCCATGCTTCTAAATAAAACACCTAACATGCTAGGCTTCTTTCCCAACTAAACAAAACTAGCACAATAGCATGCCTAGGATAGAATGAACGCACAGTACTTAGCAGAAATTAAAAGTTCTCAGGATAAAATAAAAGAGTAAGCCAACCAAAAGAATCAACTATACAATTATAAAAGAATAATAACACTAGAAAACTTTGCAAAACCAGCCCACTAAATCTCTAACTAACAATCACTATATAACACATTCTCCACAATATCTATAAAGACCTAACATACAAATTTAAATATAGAACATTCGATTACTAGCAAAGCTATAGAAGAAAACAAAACATTCTAGAATGAATTTAACATATAGTGGTGGAATTCCCAATGAAAAAGAAATCTCTTAAAAACCAAGAAAATGCATGCATACCTAAATAACAACAATCAACCAAACTCACATGCTGATAGCCTTGAACACCATTAAAGCTAGATTAAGGACATCATTGTGATTAACTTAACACAAATTTAATCAACATCACCCAATGAGGCTGCAGGAATTACCAGCACCATTAAGTGTATATGAATGCATATATTTTCTATAAGTGTAATAGATAACTTTAACACTTAAACCATGCTTCCAAAACCAACCTAACCACCAGGATCACACAATCTCATGCATAGAACACATAGGAGCATAGCATTAACAAAATGATTAAACCAAAGATTAAAGAAAGGTTTAAGCCCTAATGACAACTTATATCACCAATTAAAGCCACAGGAACATGCATGAATATGTATAAAATTTACTCACTTAAATCATGTGTGCATGCATGTGGGTTTATATAAAAATATGCATATAAATCTCCAGGAAAAAATAACACATTAAGCCAACCAACTGAATACATAACATCCATAAGATCAGGATCATCATCAAAACATGAGAAGGTAATATGCTACCACACACAAAGATCAAAGTTCTTAAACCAAGGAGAAAAGAACAAGCAGCTAAGGTCAACATACTAAGCCTTACAAGATCTCACTAACACACAAGAACAAGCATCCTACCTCTACACTTGCCTGTGAAGGGAACTTCCTCCAAGTGCAAGCTCTAGCCTTCTTCCAAGGAGAAACAAGCTTCCAAGGTTGCAGAAGGTGTCTCCAACAAGATGCTCCCAAGGAAGAGGAGAAGAGGCTGC